>NC_058132.1:160710421-160736793 GCF_016433145.1 Gracilinanus agilis
CAGAGACGCACTATTACAGTGGTCCCTCACCTATGAGAGAGTTACGTTCCAGAGAACCCCATGATAGCTAAAAATCTGTGAATTTGCTGTGTTATATTTATTTTATTATATATATATATGTATATATATATATAATAAGGCTTTATAAACTCTTCCCATTCACCTATAAACCTATAAAATTCCACACTCTTATTAACCTACAATCACTGAGCCAATCAGCACCCAGGATACAGAACTCAGCACTGTGGTTGGTCATCTTTTATTCCGTTAGCCAACAGTGTGCTGGGATAAGTATATTTTCCGATATAGATTTCGATATATTTTTTAAAAACCCGTGATACAGTGAAACTGCGATAAGCAAACCATGATATAGAGAGGGACGACTGTATTATCCTCATTATACAGATGAGGAAATAGAGGCTAACAGAGGTTAATTGACTTGCCTAGGGTCACACAACTAGAATATCTCTGATGTAAGATTTTAATTCAGGTATTCTGGCTCCCCATTCATTCTACTGGACCACCCAGCCTATGAAGTGACCAGAGAATAGATTACCATGGAAGATATGGGGTTGGAATAGGACCTGAGGAATTGACAGGTCTAAGCTATATCCAAAGGTGGATGGATGATATCCTACAGTGGAGACTGACATAGACAAAAATTAGTGGGGACAGTACAGGCTCTTGTTAGTGTTTTGTATATGAGAAGGAAAACCTTTTGTGTTTCAAATATCCTCTTATTGATATCTACATTATTTTGGTGTTTAGGGCCATGGTACCACAGAGGGCTTTCAGGGAATAGTCCTTGGTGACTCCTAGGCAGAAATAAATTAATAAATTACTGCCTAGGGTATATTGCTTAGGAAAGGGATGCTTGTTAAAGTGATTAATATATTTTAAACAAGTGTACATATTCTAATTCTAGAGACTTCCATTCCTCCATGCCCCTTAGTATTTTTGTTATATAATGTCAAATCATGAGTATTTCAGAGAAGGCTTGCAGAATTTTGAGGACAAAGACTCATAAGGAACAATTTTCAAATTATTTTTGAAGGCATAATTTTCAAATTTCTTTGCAACTCTGCTCTCAAATCCCTTTTTCACTAAGCAATCAAGACTTTTTCTAGTGGGCAACTGCTGTAAGAAGTGCTCAGAGACCAGGTATAATCCCTTGCTGGGTAGTTCTTCCTAAAGGTTCCACTAGTAAAACCATAGGTAGTTGTGGCAAAATTGCCCTGATTTTATGCTGGGATCACTACTAGGGATCCAGTCAATGAGCCAGAGAGAATGAGAAGTTTATAAAGCCACAGAATATTGTCCATTTGATTTCCTGTTTCCTTCTAAATGCTTTCATTCATATAGCACCCAAACTGGCTCTAATTCCTTAATAAGCTCTCTAATGAAGCAATAGCTAGGCCAACATACAAATATCTAGGTGCATTAGCTCATATTCTAATATTTTTTTCATTCTATTTTACCTTTATAATCACATTGGGTCTGCTATTGCCATCTGTATCCATCTAATATATCTGCTTGTTGTATAGCCAGAAGTCCCAAGTGGAGATAATTATAGAATCATAAGTAGGGAGGTAGGAGGGACTAGAGAACATGTAGGATCACTTTCTTGTGTTTAGTGGAGGAAACCAAGGAGTAGAAAGTTAAATGTTTTACCCAAAGTTACACAGGTAGTACATATCAGAGCTAGGATTTGAATCAGGTTGTCTGATTCAAAATCTACTGTCTTAATCTGTCACATACTACTAAACAGGAATACATTTGTAAGGCTACAATATTCTGTCTGGAAACTGACCCTGCCCATCACAACCCGGGCAGAGAAGGGTCAGAACAGTTCTACCTCTTATATTATTAAATACATCAAGTTCGTTGCCTACTCTATGGACAGTCACCAGGATGATTTCCATATAAAGTTCCCTTTCCAGTGCCAAACTCTAGAGTACACTGAGGAGCATCCATTAGAAACGACTGATTATAGGTATGAAGTGGCACCTTGTAATTGTGTCTTTGGAGGACCTATTTTGAAGGGGTAGAGCTCCAGTGTGGGAAATCAGACAGCTTGTTACATATTTGGTTGAAGCCATTTGTTTCCTTCTTGATTATTATTTATTTCCTCCGTTCCCATTGCTCTTGCCAAAAGTTCAGTTTACCCGGATGTCTGTGCCATCTGATAGGTTCTTCATTTAATTATCCTTGCTTTTTCTCCCTGGCAAAACCCTCTGGGCCTCTCAGGCCCTCCCAGTTCCATGGACATCCCAATATTCTCCCAGTCTCAGAATTCCATCAGAATCCGCCCAACCATGAGAGAAACCCAGAGATGGATTGCCACATATTCAGCTCAACCAACGGCATCATGGCATGACTAAAAGAAGCCAGGAGAACATTACTCTTGTTTGTCTTTTTTTTTTATTCTCAGTTTCCACTTATCTACTCAAAGCCAACTCTTCCACTGAGTCTCTCCTGCCTATCTTTCCCTAGTGTAACGCCACATCATCTTCAGGATGAATTATAATTTCTATATAGTTCGTAAGTCCTTTGCAATTGGTAACCAAACTCTTATTCTAGCTCACCATGTAGTATTTACTCTCTGGACTCTGTGTACTCTATGATCTATGCAAACTAGCCTTTTTTCTTCATACTCATAATTTTCTGACACCCACTTCCATGCCTTTCTATAAGCCAGTCTCCTTTTCTGGAATGCACTCCCTCCTTATGTCCACTTCATATAATGACCCTCTTCCTTCAAGATACAACCAAAGAGGGGAGAGGGACAGCTGAGTAGCTCAGTGGATTAAGAGCCAGACCTAGAGACAGAAGGTCCTAGGTTCAAGTCTGGCCTCAGACACTTCCCAGCTGTGTGACCCTGGGCAAGTCACTTGACCCCCATTGCCTACCCTTACCACTCTTCTGCCTAGGAACCAATATGCAATATTGATTCCAGGATGGAAGGTAAGGGTTTAAAAGAAAAAAGATACAACCAAAGGAGGTAACTGGGTGGCTCAATAGACTCAGAGTCAGGCTTATAGACAGGAGTTCTGAGTTCAAATTTGACTTCACACACTTCCTTGCCTTATGACCTTGGGCAATTTACTTAACTCTCATTGCTGGTCCCTATTGTTCTGCCTTGAAACTGAAAAAAAATGTTGTTTCTAAGATAGAAGGTAAGGGTTAAAAAAGATGCAACTCAAGAAAAATCTATTACATACAGTCTTTTCTGATCCTCCCCCCATCAACTGCTACTGCCCTTCTTCCAAAACTACTATGTATTTAATGAGTCTGAATTAATTTTTGCTTATCGTCACTATATTTATTCTGTCTACACTTCTATATACATTTCCACATGCCTGTTTAAAATGTAAATTCCTTGAAAGTAGGGATTGTTTCATTCTTTGTTTTTGTATCCATAGCCCTTAGTATATAACCTAGCATATAGTAAACACTTAATAGATGCTCAGTCATTGATTGATTATTTATTATCTTCTCATATTCCATTTATTCTTCAAGCCCCTTTTCTTTTCTCTTTAAGATTCCAAATGTTAAGCACCAATGAAAGGTGTTGTGGGGGAAGAATAACTAATTTAATCTTTTTAGGGTAGAATGTCCTCAAGCTCTAGACTAACTCCACATAATTTGATTCCCCAATGACTTAATTCAAAACACATTTAAAAGCATAGCTATATGTGTTTCTCTGACAATATCACCCTACATTTATAAAATGCAAGAATATTCTTGTTGTCCATGTAACAAATTACCAACCCCTTTTATTACTGGTATTCCAGGCTCTCTACAATCAAATTCCAACCTACATCCCCAGTTTCTTTTCATACAATTCCTCTTCTATTGATTATTCTAATTCATAGCCAAACTAGACTACTTTCCATCCACCATGGTCATCCTGCCCTCTCTTAGCTCTGTGTCTTTGCTCAGACCATTCATTCACTGTGCCTAGAATAGATTTGTCATCTTTCCTATCAGAAACCTTTATTTCCCTCAAAGCTCAACCCTGTTGTTTCTGTTTTTTCCTTCTCCTTTTGACCCTTTTACATGAGACATTTTTCCATAAATGTTTTATAGCATTTTACTTTCACCTCTCCTTTATATGTATCTTTTTTTTGCTTTATATCATATCATATTTTACTATGTCCTCCCTTCACCAATTTCACAGGCATTTATTACTAAGCCCCTACTATGTTGGAGGCACTAAGTTCCTGGAGATCCTACCATTTTTATATTCTGAAACCTTATATGGTGTCTTGCAAATGGTAGTTGTTTGATAATTTTTTGCAAAATTGAATAGATTAATAGGATCATAGATTTAGTGCTGGAAGTAACCTCAGGCCATTTTACAGATGAGAAAATTGAAACACAGAGAAGTTTAAATAATCTTTGACAATGGTCACAGAGTTTTATTCAAAATTTGAATATAACTTTTCCAAATATCAATCCAACATCCAATCCATAACACTAAGATTCTTCTTGATTCATGATAAGAATATGTAACTACGGGAAAATATTCAAAATTAAAATTTAAATAAAAAATTCATGATAAGGCAGAATGATGCCCCTCAATTAAGGTGATAGAATGGAAAATTTAATAGATTTAGAACCAAAGAACATGGATCCTAATCCCTACTCTACTTACCACTATACCTATCTATCTATCCAACCATTTGTCTATCCACCCATGTCCATCCTCCATCTATCTTTTTATCTATCACCTTGAACAAGTCATTCTACCTCTTTGTCTCAGTTTCAATATTTCCCATAGGCGGGTTTTATTAGGTGGCCATCTGAAATCTCTTCCAGCTCTAAATCTATACTTCAAGAAAGCTGTATCTCCAGTGTCCCTCATCTGTAAAATGAACTAGCAGAGGAAATAGCAAACAACTTCAGTATTTTTGCCAAGAAAACCCCAAATGGGGTCATAAAGAGTTGGATATGACTGAAACAACTGAACCACAATAATCCCCTGTGCCTAATACAGTCATGAATCTTGTTGGGTGTAGAGGAAAGTAGTAATGGATAGCTAATGAAAGTTGTGTAATGGAACACTAATTTGACTACGTATTCCTTCTTCTCTTCTCCCATAGGCATGCATGTAGCACTTGGAAGGGCCAATAGGAATGTTCTCCTAGTTTCTGCCAATACAACCTATACATACCTATCCCTCTTCCCTAATGAGTTAACCTGAGGTCATATTAATGTGTTACCAGCTGTGACAGTTCATGCTTATCTTTTCATGTTTTTTTCCCTTTAGGACAATGGTCATAGACAATTTTGTAAACTTTCTTCTGTTAGATTATTTTGGTCTCTAAGGAATATATGTACATATATGTTACATTTCTATTTCTATGTTCATTTCCATCAGTCTTAACTTCTGCTTTTAGATGTCAAGGTCTACGGGAAGAAGAAGAAGAGTGCTTCCAGATCCTCCAGCAGCAGGCTTCTTTGCCTTTCTCTTCCCTGGAACTGTCAAGGAACTTGAGAGGATTACAAATGACCTGTACGACTAATGAACCGCACAATGGACATTATCCAAACCATAAGGCTGGGCTGGACTTGTGGGTTTTTCCTCCTGCTCCATTGGTTTCAGCTTTAAGTAAATTTCAGAATGGCAAAATTAGCATTTCTGCCACCTTCCTCCCAAGACATAAATATAAAGAAGAGCCATTGCTATCATCGAGTTCTTTGAGCTGGGACCCACTTAATTTTCCAGCTTCTCTTCCCCCAACCCTTTCTTAATTACAATTGACAATCTTTTGGATTCCCTTTTTGCCACCACTTATAACTCACCAGCACATGCCACAGGCTCCCTTGTCTGTTTAAAAGGGCACTGCTAATTTGATAATGGATTCTCCAGTCTGTACTCTTTTTTTTCCCTATATCATCTTTGGGCATTTTATCTCAGCAGCTTATGCACTGAAAGCCCCATGTATTTTCTCTGACAAATGAATCGGTGGCTGATTTAGCTGCAGCTTCAAAGTATATTCAGAATGTCTGTCTCAAAAGCAGGGCTCAGAAAGCTCCCAAATCCTTTGCAGTCCATTGCAGCAACACTGTCCAGACTCCAAGGCACGTGGCAGGAGGATAATCCATGGGATAGGAAGCTTCAGGAAAACCATCTGCTCAAAAGGAGGCAACCCACAGGCTAAATACTCAGCCATTATTGGGAATATGCAAGATACAAAGAAGCCAAGTGAATAGCAAACCTGTTCTTTTCACTCACTCATCTCCATAAGCTCACGGGAGTCTATGTCTCTAGCTATTGAAAGGTGGACATGCTTCGTTCTTAGCCCTGAAACATAGTCACACACCTAGCTATCGAATAGTACCAACATGAGGTAATTTCTAAGTGTTGCCAGGCATGTAGATGAATCAGAAAGCAATTATTAAGCACCAACTGTGTGCCAGGTGCTGTGCTAGTCACTGGGAATTCAAAGAAAGAAAAGTCTCTAGAAAGAATGTTTGGATGTATATGTGGGAAATGACACAATAAAAGAATGTGTCTTCTCCGAGTTGTGCCCTTGGGATTTCCAAGATATCATTAAATGCTTTATCAAATGTCTCTCAGACTTTAGCAGGATTTTTATCTCTGTGTACCGATTGAAAAGCAAGCTAAACTCTACCTCTAAGCACATAGTCTTCTGTTTTCTTTTCTCTGCCTTCCTATAGATCTGTCTGATCCAAAACTTCCACTTTTTCTTCTTTAATTCACTACTGGAGAAGTTTCTATTCAATTATGAGCCTCTAGGGTAAGGATCCTTTGTATTGACTAAGGACATTAGAGCTGAAATCCAGCCTCTTTCCATCATCGTCATCACACATACACACACACACACACACACACACACACACACACACACACACACACGCTTCTAAGAACTGGAGTATGAGAAGATGGTAGCCCAGGCAGGTGCTCTATTTACGGCTTCCCAAACAGAGCATAGTTTTTGATATGGTTGACTGAGCATGATTATCTGAAGTCATTCGTCTGGTCTCAGCATTTTCTCTCAACCTGGTTATCAATGCATTAAATATTTAAGTCATAAATGCATCTGCCCCATGTTAAGTACACAGTTAAACTTAAGCATGTATGTAGGATAAGACTTATTAAGCAGAGTGGAATGATTTCCAAAATGTGCATCCAACTTCTCATAAGTTTCTTAGTTAACTATTAAGTATAGTTAGAAGCTAATTCCCTAGAGAAGAACATGTTCATTAGTTAGTTCATAAAAGCTGAGAGCAAACAATTCAAAACTAAGTCTAAATCTCACCTACAAGAATGCTTTGTTTAGAACTGGAGGAATTCCATGTGAACCTACCTCCAGGAATTGACGCAGAGTGAAAGGAGCAGAACTAGGAGAACATTGTACACAGAGACTGATACACTGTGGCAAAATTGAATGTAATGGACTTCTCTACTAGCAGCAATGCAATGACCCAGGACAATTGTGAGAAATTTATAAGAAAGAAAACTATCCACATCCAGAGGGAGAACTGTGGGAAGAGAAACACAGAAGAAAAACAACTGCTTGAACACATGGGATGAGAAGGATATTATTGGGATTGTAGATGCTAAACAATTACCCTAGTGCAACTATCAATAATATGGAAATAGGTCTCGATCAATGATATATGTAAAACCTAGTGGAATTGTGTGTCAGCTACAGGGGAGGGGCAGGGGAGAAGGTTTTGAAGAGAGGGAAAGAACACAAATCAGGTAACCATGGTAAAATACTCTAAATAAAATAAATTTATTTTTTAAAAAAAGAATGCTCTGTTTAAGATGGTGAGACAGGCATGAAGCTCTCTTAGCCTCATTTTTTCAATAGGTCTCCTTAGTGAACCAGTCCTGTTTCAAACACTATAACTAGAATTGAAAGACTGATAGTCTAGTTTGATCTCTGCCTCTTATTAGTTGTGTGATCTTGAACAAGTCACTTAACCTGCAGAAACTTCACTTATTTCATCTGGAAAATGGATACAGTATTTTTTGTGGCCTGCCTCAGAAGGTTTTTGTGATGAACTGAGGAAATACATGGAAAAACCTTAAAACACTGTATATATGATATTATTGTTTTAAATGCAGAGAACCTACATTCATCAACTAAAATATCATTAGCTCTATTTGGACCCATTATGACATCAAATGATCCTTGCAAATGGAAGTAATTTTTGAATGAGAATAAATAAATAAACTAACAAATTGATAAAATTCTGAAAGTCTCAGCAACTGTTGGAGTCTGATTGCTGATCAAGCATGCCATCTTCTACTTTATTTTCTTTGTTACCTTTTTATTGTATGTGTGATAAATGTCTTTTGTCAGCATGAACAATATGGAAATATTTATTGCATGAAAGCCCTTATATAACCTATATTAGACTATTTAGTGCCCTGGGGAAGAGCAGGGGAAGGTAAGGAAAGAGAAAACCTGAATCCTAAAATGTCAGAATACAACTGTCAAAAATTGTTTCTACCTGTAATTGAAAAATAAATAAATTTTAAAAATAAAAAATAAAAGTCTCAGCAATCAACTGTGATGCAAAATAAATAAAGTGGGGAGAAGACTTAGTATCTCTCAAGCACAGTTATGCATATTTGGTCCAGAAATCTACCAATCCACCCATTCTTCCATCATGAAAGGCAAATTCACTCCATCAGATTATGTCTCCATTGGAGTCTAACATAGAATAGAATTTAATTTTTGTCCCCACGAGTTATTCATTTTGGTGGAAGGAAGGGAGGCTTCAAGGGATATAAAGGTATGTACCTGCTTTATGATATATTGAGTGATTATGTTCCTACCAGCTGTGCCACTAAGTAAGATATTGAACAGGACAAGCCTGTCTTTCCCCAATAACAAATTGTGATCATTTCTGCCATTAGGACCAATTTCCTTTTCTCATCCATTAAGGTTGCTAGTGGCTCTCTCTGTATAAGACACACCCCTACCTAGATCCTTCCTTTCTGACCACTTGCTGACCTTAGCAGTATAAGTCAGAGTTGGAGCTAATAAAAGTTGACAGCTACCTAAACTCTTAATTGGATCCCTAGTATTTTATTGACTTTCTTTCCTCTCTCACCTCCCCCCTCCTCATAGTCTCTTTCTCTCTCCTCTATTTTTTAAAAGACGTTTTTCATTAGTGAATACCAAATATTTAGGTGTCTGACATCTGCAGAGCAGTTAGCGATTGTATTGTATGCTAGCTTAAAAGTTCATCCAGTGCTTAATAGGACTGAAGAGGAATGGATGCACTTTGGCTAAAGCAGGAAAGCTGATTGCTACCTAAATAACTAATTCATCTTCATAGCAGATGTATGTCATGGATATTCAAGAACAGATACACCCAAGGTCGTGTCAATTAGTCATAGAGGAGAACTGGAAGAGATAATGGGATGTATAAAGTCGGCTCCCCCATACCCCTACCCACTCACATTCACAATGAACTTAATACATGCAGGGGCTGAATGTACCCTTTTAAATCTCTTAGTGATAGTAAGAGAGGGAAGTTGAATACAGAGTAGATGACCCAGACAAAGATAAGTATACTTTAATAGAATGACAGATTCAAAGAATCACAGAGTAAACCATATAAACCAAACTGTACCCTGACCTAGAATACCTTCTATAAATTTCCCAAGAAGGAACAAACTGACTTTTCCTTAAAGAATTCCAGGGAGAGAGGAAAGGATGGACCCCATAATGCCCAAAGCAGCCCATGATACCTTTGGATAACGCTAATTGTTAGGAATCATTTATTTATTTGTTTCTTTGTTTTGGGTCTCTGAGGTGAGATCAGCCTCTGTGATTCCCATTCAGGCTTTCTAGTTCTCTTTGGTGAATCAAGAAAGGTCTACATCTTCTCAAATATGACAACCCTTTAAATTCTTCTTCTCGTAACATCTCCAAAGGTTTCTGTCTCCTCTTCCACATCATCATCATTACTCTTTCTTCTATTACTAAACCAAGTTTTCCATAAAGTCATGATACTAGTCACCCTCTTCAGGACAGTCACTTGGCTGTCAATATTCTTCCTGACATGGGCTAAAAGAAAAAAAGAAATCTTTTCTCCTCTCTTTTAATTCTTCTACTACTAGCCTTTCTTATCCTCAGACATGCCACTCTATCCAACAAGTTCAAAACTATTATTTTTATGCTAAGATTATGAAGGAGTCAAAATATATTGATATATCTCTGACTTTCATAGGTCAGAGTGCTTGGAGGGCAGCTAAGTACGAGAGTGGATGGAGTCCTGATCTAACATCAGGAAAAGCTGAAGTCATACTCAGTCTCAGATATTTACTAGCTGTGTAACTCTGGACAAATTACTTAACCCCATTTACCTCAGTTTCCACATCTGCGAAAAGAGCTAGAGAAAGAAATGGCAGATCACTCCAGTATTTTTGGCAAGAAAACCCCAAAAGGGTCACTAAAAGTCAGACATGTCTAAAACAACAATAATGGCAAATCAGAGTACTGGAACAGGATCACCCCAAAACGGAAAAGCTGATTTTCAACTGAAATTTTCAGCGAAAGCATTTACATTTTGGAATTTAGAAAATGCTATAAATCTGATTTATTGTTTAATTGTCTAGTCTTCAAAAATCAGTGGGAAAATATTAATAATGTAGATAAAACTTAAAAATATGTCCTGTGCACATGTTCGTTTTGTTTTTAGGAGAAAAATGTACAGTTCACCCCTAGCTATTACCCTGAGAAATCTCCTCTTAAAATTGTGTTTATGTAGAAAAATGAAAGTTTTCAATAAGTACCACCATTCTTCATCATATTTAAGGTGGGAGAGGTCTGCATGAATCTTTACCTCATTAATTCCTTTGCTTTAAACTTCTGTCAGTTTTCCAAAATGGCCTCTCACCCATTTACCTGTCCCCTTCCCCTTAGGCATAGAACCATGTATTATTAGGTATTATACTTTTATAGATGTGTCTTATGCCCCTAAATCATTTAGAGCTGGAAAGAATCTTAGAGGTCATATAATGCAATCTCATTATTTTACAGATGAGAAACTGAGATTCAGAGAGGTTAATGGCTTGTCCAAGGTCACACAGCTAATAAGGTCATCTGACTCCAGGTCTATTATTTCTTGCTGCCTCTTTAAAATTAGATGATAAACTCTATGAAGTCAATGACACATGTTATCTAAACTTCAGACACAGTACCCCATTCTCTTATGGGGAAAAACCTGGGGTTTAAGTTATATTTTAATTGGGTTCAGAGGAAGGGTGAGTAGGAGGCAGGACAGACAGATAGACTGGGACCTAACAAGTTAGGAAAATACAATTCACAATTGGTTTTGGCAGTTTGGGGAATGATAGTTGAAACCCAACTGCCACCACAGACCCAGCTAGCCAGGGAATAACAAAGTTAACTATACACACACTATGGGGAAAACAATAGGAAAAAGAAACTAAAACAGTTTAATTGTATTACAATGGGTCAGGATAGTGGGAGAGGTATATCTATAACTGGGGAAAATCCAATTAACCAGAGCTGGAGTCCTACGGGGAAAGTTTCTCTGCCAACCTGACTTCAGTCAGGCTGACAGCTTTGGCTAAGGACTAGAGCAGGGGTCGGCAACGTTTGGCTCTCGAGCCATATCTGGCTCTTTTGAGGGCCAGATATGGCTCTTTCTGCAGGAGCCATAAAGTCAATTTTTTTCAGGCACTGTTACAGGAGTGGCACTGTGAGCACTGTACGGCTCTCACGAAATTACATTTTTTAAAAAATGTGGCATTTATGGCTCTCATGGCCAAAAAGGTTGCCAACCCCTGGACTAGAGGGAGTGTGTTGGAGATTGGGGTTTCTCACAAATGATCCAGGTGATGACTTCAAGGAACCAACTCCTTGCACAGTCAATAATCCAAGAGCTACCAGGTAGGGAAAGATGCCTGCAAGCTGTCCACCAGAAAACAGACACTGTCCACTTCTAAGGCTTGTCTTGAGAGATTTTGTCTTCAGGTTTCTCCAATTCCAAAGATCCCAAATTCATGGAGTCACTGCTGGCTGGACCTCTGCTCCAAATCCCTCTCCCACCAGCAATGACAGTTTTTCTCTCTCCTCTCTCTTCACCTGCATTCTATTCAGAATGTCCATGGCTGCCAGCCAAGGCTTTTTGCCTCTAGCCTGCTTGCAAAATCTACTTTTCTACTCTTAAGTCTATTTCCCTATTACAACTCACAGCAGGCAATTCATTGATGTTTATAGAACTGAACTGAAGTGAAGGGAATTGCTAATAATCAGTTGGTACCTATTGGGTGGACATTAGGGAAGGCTAACTACAATGAACTGGCAGGACTTAAACAAGGGGATAGAGAGTAAAATATTTTATGAATCTTTCTCCTAGTCTGGCTTGATTGCACATCAGGTTTAAATTGGAGCTTGTCCATCAGTCTTCCAAGAAGAGACATTTCAAGAAGAAATTCAGAGGGTCTAGGCTGTGGAACAATCTGACTGTGGTGACCTATAATCTTGCCTTCCAGCCCTGCGGAGTTGGAGTTTATTCCAAGGAAGAAAAGTTGAGACAACACTAAAGCAAGTTCAGAGAAAGTATCTTCCAGGTTCACAAGCAGGGGAAATGTGAAATTAGAGACAGGAACCTCAGTCACCTCTAGAGTATCAGCACCTTACATGAACTGAACAATGCTGTGATTGCAGCTCAATTCACACTTGCATTTTCCTATTTTGCTGGAAGCCGTGTTGGGCTAATTTGATATTTTAAAACTCTGTCACCACTGTTCTTATTTAATAAGTAGCTAATCAGTTCTGCAGAGCTGCTGTGTCCCGCTGCTGCTAGCAATGCTAAAATGGGACATTTTGATTAATTTTTTGTTTTCCAGCAATATGTTCTGATAACTCCTAATATATCGACTCTAGGACATTTGGATGCATATTCTGAGTCTGTTGTTGTGCCTCATGGCAGGTGCTCAGTTCTGGAGACAATAGAAATGTAGCATGAAAATTCCACTGGTGTGGAACATGGACCTCCAAATAGAGGACTTGAGGGAAACACTTTAACACTTCCACATCTGTAAACAAAAGACCACATAGAATTGAGATCGATTTTCTAAAGCAAAAACTGCATTTGAAATGTATAGTATTCTTCTTTTTGAAAAGACTGGGCTTCCTTCTCTTGCTTAGATGTAAGTAAGTAATGCTATAATAGTATAAAGGTCTACTCATGGACCTGTGATTGACTCTCCCTTTCCTATCTTTCTTAGTTCCTCCCAGCTTAGGCAACCCATCCCACTCCTGGGGATTCAACATACTGATGACGTTAATAATAATGTAATGATACCTTATTGAGGGTATGGAGAAACTTGAGAACAAGAGATTTATCAGCTTCGGTCTTTTTCATAATTAGAATCATAAACATGTCCCACAATGCCTAGATAGTATTCTTCCTTTTGATTTTCCCCCTAGGTTACCTCTTAGCTTGTCTAATGACTTTCAGAGACTGGGACCACAGCAAAACCATAGCACCAGATGAAGGAGAGGACATGTTTAAGGCACTATTGCCATCAAAGTATAAAGTGCTATGGAATTGGTGAGACTAATTTACCATTTATTAAGTGTCTGCTGTTCTCCTTCATATAATATTGTTCTTGACTCTGCTGACTTCTCTGGTTTTAGTGGGTTGTTTTGAATTTCCTTTTCCACTTCTAGACCAGCCATGCCATTCCATTGGATAAGTCTGTGACATTTGCCTTAGCTTGGGACAGAATTCTTTGTACCCTCTTGGATTATGAATTTGTTCATGGTCTCTATCCTTAGAAAGTCTCCCCCTAATTTACTAATCATAGAAGTAAGTTAACCTCATCCCTAATACCCAGACCTTTTCTCTCCTCTGATTCCTTTCCCCATCATTTTCCCCTGTTTTTCTCTTTTCCCAAGTGGAAACTATCATTATCAGATGGTAATTTCCATTTAGAGTGGGGGTTGAGATATGTAATCCACTATGCATATACCCTGCTTCATAAAGAAAAATGACCCAAATATAGAAAATTCACATTGACCAAACAACTAAATGGAGGGTTGATAGTCATATTTTACATATTTCTTTGAATTTTCAAGAGTAGCCCCAGTATTTTAGAAACGTATATCCTGTACTCTCTATTTGAAATATCTGACTTAGCTTTCAAAAATGTGATTTATGTATAGCTTTTCAAAGTATATGTATCCCACAAAATATGACCCACTTGATTTGAGGGGAATCTGATTCTTCAGTGGTTACCAAAACTGCTGATTCTAGAATAAGTGTACTGGATGACTCAAACAGGGCTATGCACAGGAAGTTTATACTAATAAAGCCCCAGAAACAGTTAGGTGGCATTCAGAGATACAAGTAGCTAGAGATGGGAGGGGGAAATGATGGGGGCCCCAGCTGGGGGTTTATTTGGATCATGTCTCCAGATGTTCCAATAAAACCCTAAACTTTAAATGCCTATGTGTCATCAGTCCGGTTTTAGTGATACCAAGAATAGCATTTAAATTATCCAGGCCATTACCTTCTATGGTACCATATTTTTGATCATAGGAAACTTGGCAAAAACTTTGAGCACTTAAAGAACAATACATTGAGATTATAAGCCAAATTGCATTTAAGGAAGGTAGGCCCTAGGTTAAATTGTATATTGTCACAAGAAAAAATACAGTATAATAGACTAGTCAGAGAGGAGCCTAGGATTTACAGATGAAGGGAATCTTAGAGGTCATAGAGTCTGTCTACTTAATTTTAAACAAGAAAAAATGGAACATAGAAAACTTAAATAACCTACTAAAAAACACATATTTCTTTCATTGCCTATGCTTAAGGCTATTCCCAAACTCTCACTATCTAGTAAAGAAACTGAGACCAAAGAGTTTAACTGATTTTTTCCTAATCAGTAGTAAGAAAGGGAATCAGAATTAGAATCCAGGTGATAGTCAGTGTTCTTTCCATGATGGGTTTGGTTTTCCAGATGGGAAACCAAGGAACAGGAAAACTTGGGAAATTAAATACATACTAATGTTAGCCTTCAGAGGTCCCTTTCTCTGGCAAGTACCAAGGCACTAAAGTAATAGAAATTGATATTTTTTACTGTACTGTAAAGTTGAATTAAGGATGGCCCAGTAGATAGAGTGCCTGGTCTAGAATCAAGAATACTTGAGTTCAAATCTGGCCTTAGACACTAGCTAGCCATGTGATCCTGGGCAAGTCACTTAACCCTGGTAGCTTCAGTTTCCTTAAATGTAAAGTGAGCTGGAGAAGGAGATAACAAACACTCCAATATCTTTGCCAAGAAAATCCCAGATGGGATCACGAAGAGTCAGACATGATTGAAACAACTGAACAACAATAAAATATTCTCAGATGACCTAATTCTTAATTCTGGTTCTGCAGTTTACTATATTGTGTTGACCTGGGGCAAATCACTTAACTTTTCTGAAACTCAGTGTTTTCAACTATAAAACAGGGATAATAATATGTTCACTACCTTTCTCCTAAAGCTATGGTGAGACTCAAATGAGAAAATGGATGTTAAAGCACTTGATAGCCATAAATATAATTATACACTACTACTGTTGTTACCCAATATATCCAGTGGCTGTTTGGCCCGTTTTCTGTAAGTAAGAACCATTTGGAAGAGGCAGATATATTTATTGGACAATTATTATGTACCCAGAACTACTTGTTGATTGATTTATTCAAGAAGTTATTACTTCTGTTACCAAAAAAACCTATCTAAAATCTAGAAGGACAATATAGTATAAAACGGATGGGCTAGATCTAGAGAAAAAGATGAAAGAGCGAACAGAGAGAATACTATCAGTACAAATGACAAATGTTATATTTGTTTCCTATTACTCATCATTCACATTATCATTTTGAAAAAGATTTTTTTCCTTCCTCTTAATTTCTGCTATTTTATCCTTGTTCCTACTCCCTCCAGCTTCTGTATTCATCAAAAGCAACAGAAAGGCACTCCTGGCAAGAGAAAGTGAGGTGATGTGAAAATGGTTATAAAGACAAGAAGGAAAAGAAGGTTTAACTTCTATCTATAGAACTTAAAATACTCTTAACAAGACTTCATAAGCACTGCTAAGAAATTTTTCATCTCTTCCTGGGGGTCATACAGGTTTCAATCTGCTTACAGAAACATGGAGATTTAAAAAATAATTTCTTCAAAAATAGGTAATTGGAAAAGGGAAAGTGGAATCAATATTATATGGCAAAAAATGGTACAAATGCCTACTGTGGAAACAATGATGTGCAGTTGGATGTGATTCCAACAAAGATGGCCCATCAGTACATATATTTTAGAAAATCTACAGATGGACAATGAGCAAGAACCAGAATTCAATAGAAGGATAAGAATGGTTTGGATTGCATTTGAGAAATGATGAAATGTTTCTTTCTGTAATAAAGACCTATCTTTGTAACCAGTATTCTCCCAGTGATACTATAGTTTGTCTCCAAAGAAATAAAGTTGTTTGCTGTATATTAAATTCCATAAAAGTCATAAGTTGTAACCTGGCAGCTAAGTGGCATCATTGTGTGTGGCACCACTGTACCTAGGGTCAGGAAGACTTGGGTTCAATGTCTCAGATACTGACTGGATGTAAGACCCTTGTGAAATAATTTCATTCTATTTGCCCCGGTTTCCTCCTCTGTAAAAGAGTGATAATAGTACCTATTTCTTAGGGTTACTCTGAGGATGAAATGAAATTATACTTATAAAGTAATATTCTAATCTTAATGGACAACTAGATGGTAAAATATATAAGGAGTTGAGCCTAGAGTCAAGGAAGACCTAAATTCTAATCCAGTTTCAGAAATTTAATAGCTGAGTGACCCTCAGAAAGTCACTAAGCTCTGGTTGCCTCCGTTTCTTCATCTGTAAATTGAGGAATTTTGTAGTTCATTTGCCAAGAAAACCTCAAATTGGATCACAAAGATTTGGACATGACTTAAACAACTGAATATAAGTAACGAATACAAACCTTAAATCACTATATAAATGCTAAGTTTTTTCATAGCTAGATCACAATTAAAATATGAATTCTGAGAATTAGTCACATCATTAGATTTCACACTGAGAATTTCCATTGAGTTCAAACTAATTGCCATATTTTATATAATTTCAACAAGTGCAATTTGAATACATGTGTATGCATTATTCATATTAATCATGACCTAGCTATACTATTATTAGCTATACATTGCCCAAAGGCTAATGCAGAAGAGGCAAGGTAGATTTGAGTGACCAGAAGCATAGCATCCCTGTATCATAGATATTGTGCTAGAAAGGAACTCACAGGCAACTTAGTACAACCCTACCACTATACAAATAAAGGAATAAATGCCTAAACAGATTAATAGACTTTCCCAAGGTCATACACGTAATAAGTTTTGACACTTATTTGGGATTTGAACCTAGCTCCTCTAAGTCCTGAGTCAATTTTCTGCCCATGGTACCATGCGAAAATAAATTGCAATTTTGGCATAAAAGATGTCATTAGAGAGAGGTGTGATCACAAAAGGAAGTGGATGAGCCAATCATATGAGTGCTAGAGATAATAAATAGGTAGCATATGTAGTCTATTGATAAACAGTTGCAAGAGGTCTTGAGGAAAGCCCCTCGTGCATCAAGAAAATATATTTCTTTCATAAAGAATTTATGGGGAGGGAAGAGTCAAGAGCCTCACAAGATATGTTGAGGTAATTGTCTCACTGTGAGAGGTACCATTCTATGTTGATCATAGTGAAGTAGAAGAAATCAGGTAAATATAATGTGGGTAATCAAAAACCACTAGTCATACATAACAATAAAGATATAAGCAATAACTTTTTCTTTTAATTTCCTTTAGAATATTTCCCATGGTTACATGATTCATGATTTTTCCCACTCCTTTTTCTTCCCCTCTCCTGGAGCTGACAAACAACTCCACTGGGCTATACATGTATCAGTTTAAAACCTATTTCCCTGTTATTCATATTTGCAATAGATTGATCTTTTAACACCAAAACCCCAATCATATCCCCATTGAACCAAGTGATCAATCATATGTTTTTCTTCTGTGTTTCTGCTCCCACAGTTCTTTTTCCAGTTGTGGATAGTGTCCTTTCTCATAAGTCCCTCTGGATTATTCTGGGTCATTGCATTGCTGCTAGTAGAAAAGTCCATTAAATTTTATTGTGCCCTAATGTATCAGTTTCTGTGTACAATGTTCTCCTGGTTCTATTCCTTTTGCTCTGCATCAATTCCTGGTGGTCTTTCCAGTTCACATGGAATTCCTCCAGTTCATTATTCCTTTGAGCACAATAGTATTCCGTCACCAACAGATACCACAATTTGTTCAGCCATTCCCTAATCAATGGACACCTCTACATTTTCCAATTTTTTGCCCTCACAAAGAATGTGGCTATAAATATTTTTGTACAAGTATTTTTCCCTATGATCTCTTAGGCACAAAACCAGCAGTAGTATGGCTGGGTCAAAGGGTAGGCATTCTTTTAAAGCACTTTGGGCAAAATTCCAAATTGTCCTCCAGAATGGTTGAACGGATTCACAACTTCACCAGCAGAGTATTAGTGTCCCAATTTTGCTACATCCCCATTCAACATTTATGATGTTCCTTTGCTGCCATGTTGGTCAGTCTGCTATGTATAAAGTGGTACCTCAGAGTTGTTTTGATTTGCATTTCTCTATTTATAAGAGATTTAGAACACTTTTTCAGGTGTTTATTGATAGTTTTGATTTCTTCATGTGAAAACTGACTATTCATGTCCCTTGACCATTTGTCAATTGGGGAATGGCTTGATTTTTTGTAAATCTGACTTAGTTCCTTATATATTTGAGAAATTAAACCTTTGTCAGAGAGTTTTATTATAAAAATGTTTTCCTAGTTTGTTATTTTTTTTAAACATGAAAAGAGTTAATGTTATTCACAAGTTTTAAAGTAGATGCCATGCTGTTGTAGTTGGTCAGTGCTGTCTTGGGTTGAATGATTGGGTTTTCCAGCAGCCTCTAGACACTCATGCTGCCTACAGTCAGCTGGTCCTTTGACAGGTCCTATATTTCACCACCTAGATAGGCAGATTTTCAATCACAATAGCAAGAGAGATGCACCAAGTAAGTACTTGGCACAGATCCTTTAGCAAAGCCAGGCTTTCCTCCAGAGAGGCATCTGCATTTCCTATGATCTGCTGCTCTAGGCACCTCCCCAGCAGGTGTGCTTCCCCTGCAGCCAGCCAGGCTCAGAGGAAGATCTAGGGAAGCCTTAGAATCTGGACTCCCATCCCTTGCACAGGTGTGGGTTCCCAAAGGATCATTTGGACAATCACAGCATTTTCCTGAGGCTGAGTTGGTGAAGGGAGCAGGGGAGATTTGATTCTATATGCAAAAGAGGAGCAAACAACTTGCTACTGAGTCCTACCAAATGACACTGATGTTGAACTTTCAAGGATGTTTCAGAATATGCATTTTTCTGAATGTTCCATGTTTCCGGCATGTATTTTCTTTAAAAAAATCTTTCGTGCAAGAGTGTAGGGAGCAGTACTTCTGAAGTGCCTGAGAGCCAGTCATGTAAGATTAATGAATCTAAAAATCTCTAGGGTCAGGAGGGATTTTCTTCTAGGGAGTTAAGCACGTCGTTCCCGTTGCAGATACCTATATTAGGTGCAGGTGAGCCAAGGGGCTATCTTTATCTTTTAAATAGAAAAATTTATTTCTTTCAATTGAACTCTATGCTTCTTCAACTTTTCAGTAATTAGCTCATTGGTGCAAGTAATTGGAAACTCTTTGGGGTCCATATGTGATGGCTTACCTCTGTATCCCTCCTACACAGGCCTTCTTCATGCAGCCATCACCCTATGTCAGACAAGCAGCATGTGAACTATTAC
The DNA here is from genome assembly GCF_016433145.1 of Gracilinanus agilis. Classification (NCBI taxonomy): domain Eukaryota; kingdom Metazoa; phylum Chordata; class Mammalia; order Didelphimorphia; family Didelphidae; genus Gracilinanus; species Gracilinanus agilis. Next base: position 160,730,342 of record NC_058132.1, read on the forward strand.
AATGGCTTCTCAATTTCCCCCCCAACCACTCCCCTGCCAATCTCTCCCGTCTCCTATGTGTCTCTCCACTGAGCTGAAAAATTGATATTCCTTAAGTACAGGTCTGACCACATCACACCCCTGCTCAAAAACCCCAGCGGCTCCCTATTGTCTCTGAGGTAAAATACCAGCTCCTGAGATGGGCATTTAAAGACCTACAAAACCTCATTACCACTCATCTTTCCAAACATCTCATATTTTTCCCTTTCAATCACTCTTTCTTCTGCACAATCTGCACTCCAAGCCTTTGCAAACTGTCCATACGTGGCATGTTCTTATGCCTCATTTCTGGTTCTTAAAATCACCAAGACCCTTTTAGGCTTAGCTCAGGTATTACTGTTTAGGAGTCCTTTCTTGAACATTTCGTTTGTTGGTGCTAAACCAGTTTTCACATCAAATTAATTTGTATTTATGAGTGCCTATTTACATTTACTTAATTTATCTGTGCTTATAATTTCCCTAATAGAATGGAAGTTTCCAGAGATTGAGAACTCTTATTCTTTTGTCTTTATATTTCTGGTGCTCAGCAAAAGACGAGGCATCATGATAGCTAGGCTGAATTATACTGAACAGGACAAAACCTAGGAATTATGGGGTGAGGAAAGACCAGGTTCATCTCAATTTGTTCATTTACAGAATAATCTTGATAAAATCCCAATGTAAGCCTAAACCAAGATGGCTTATTTATATAATAGTGCTTTCTCTATTTTCTCTTATTGCTGCCCAGATCACAGAATTTTACCATTGTAGGACGAGAAGAGAGAGAAGGAACTCTAAGGATGTTTTCTCTAGGTCTCAGCCTAATCACCCAAGGAGCAATAGATGGAAGATAAGAGCATTGGTGACAGGACACTAGTATACACAGAAGATACTGAGTTCAAAAGAATAATAAAGATTATGTTATTTTAGAGCTGAACAGGACCTTTGATGTTCTTTTCACCATTTGCCAGACAAGTTCACTTTTGTTTCTGTGGTAATGGGATGTCTTCTCTAACAAAGCATTCTTACTTATCGAAACCTCCTTGATACACTCATATGTTCTCCGCACAATACTTAGAATGTTGCATTTATCAGACATGAAGGTAATCATTTCATTTATTCACAGAATTGTGCCTTGCTCTTCTGTCTTACTGCTAATTACCTCATTTCCTTACATTTATATGCTCTGATCCATTTTCCTGTCATCTGTTTCAGGCCTTAAACTATAAATGAAAAAAAAAATAAAAGCTCTATCTTTTATTTTCTTTCCCACAGGGCCCTACTCATGGGAATGACCAATACACACTCTTTGATGATGAGCAGAAGGAGGATGACAATAATGGTCTATCTCAGGAATAGCTATTGAGAAGGAAGGAGGTGGCATATATATAATGGATCTGAAGGTCTTCAGAACAAAGATCCTGAAAACACAGCTTTTAATAGCATTGCTGGAATGGAGTGTTTTATACCAGGAACATGAAGGAGATCAAATACAAAGCAACTTGGAATGAAAGGGGATTGAACTATCTTTCAGATTTCTCATTTTGCAGTAAAAGAACAGGGAATTCAATATGCCAACTTTTTCTTACCATGAATAGTCCTGAAAACTTGTCAGTGAAGGAAGAGGACAAGGGTGAGATGATGCTGTTTCTTGTCTTAACCTTACACTCATTTCTATTGACATGTCACCAGGGTGGTCGAGAGATTACATTTGTCACTTCTAATGATCTAGGGCAATAGCATAAATGGGGAAATGATAGCTAGCTGACTAGGGAATGACTTATATATAGATGGTATTTTGAATGATCCAATATGAAAACCAATGATAAAAAGGATGTTTTGTTTTCTACACAGGTACTTCATGCTTTAAATGTATTTTACACAGAGAATTCTGGATGGGATGGATTGATAGATAAAGTGCAGAACTAATACATTTTCTGTAACTAAAAACATAACACATAAATACTATTTATATACTTTACCTGAGGATAGCACTATCAGTCTGTAACCATTATAAGTGATATATTTAATGGACATATACTTAGCCTTACTCAAGCCCAGGCTGCCATAAAGCTGGATAGTATTTTACTAAGTTTCCTCCAAATTTTGTATTTACCCTAGTAGAAAATTTGAGTTTTGATTTCTCTAATTCAAATGATTGTATTACCTAAAACAAATGATTCCCAATCTGAGGGCCTTGAATCCCTTGAACAGCTTATAAATCTGTATTTCTTTAATCAATAGATACAAATAGTACGAATTCTTTCATATATTCTTTCACATGCTGTTGTTTTTTATGTTTAAAAGAGCTCTTATCTTCAAAAATAGTTTGGAAACCTTTGATCTAATCTATAGAGTGAGAAATATTCATATTAAAGATCAAGCCAGTAACTGAAGAAAAAATGGAGAGAAATGGAGGAATCTAAAATTAACATTATTCTTTGTTCATAATAGCAATTAAATTAGACAGGATGTAAAGGAATTGAGGTCTGGTCCTTCTTGTTAAGCATTCAGGGGAAACAGAGGTTTTGAAATGGATCTATAATTGACTGTTCTAGGGAGACAGAACAGAGGAAGAATTAATGTGGATTGGGAATCTAAGGACCTGAGTTCAAATGTTATCCACATTATTATATTTGTGATCTTAGGCAAGGGACTTAACATTTCTGGTCCTCAGATTTCTCATCTATAAAATGAACTACATGGCCTGTCTAAAATCCCATTAGGTGCTAAATCTGTATTCTTGTAATCTAATTGTCTTTAAAAAAAAAAAAAAAGCTAGTTTAAGTTTCATCTCTAATCATGAAACAGGAGTAACAAACAGCAATCCAGAGGGTATCTCCAAAGACCAATATTCACAGCAGGGCAACAAAAAAGAGAAGCCTATTTCTGGCCCCTTTCCCAGTCTTAGACCTTTTGGTGTTTCCCACTGTGAGGTGTGGGATTCATCCTGCTCAGTCCTAGAGTGGATATTGGCAGCCTCTCTCTCTTCAAAGACCCTGAGGGAATTGGAATCAGATGCAAATGGTTAACCTCCTACTGAGACCAAAATACCATTTCCGTAGATTATTAAGCATGATAAGATCACACAGGTTTCATTTTTAATTCATTTAGAAAGAGATTTCAATTCTTTCTTTTTCACACACACATTCTCCCCCCTGGTTCATGAATATCGCTATTATTGTCATTCCTAGGGGGTTGGGATAATACAAATATGACTCACAGTCAAGTTAAGTTGGAGATTAAAAAAATGCAGAGATAATGAAATAATTATAAAACCCATTCTTTGTGAATGGGATTTTCCCCATTTCCTCTTCTATCCCTTACAGAATGGGAAGGCCAAGCAATTGTATTAGATCAAGCTAAAAATGCAAAGCCTAAATGAAACTTTAAACCAACACTAGCAATCATACATAAAGCTTGTTTAAAGCTGCTATTGCAGTAGAATATTTATAAATTGGGCAGAATAGTGATGAACTGGCAAACTGACAAAACTAAGCTAATGGCAAGCAGAGCTGCTTTTGGTAGAATCATCTGCCTGGAAGAATCCTCCAAAGGTCATTTAATCCATCCCCCTGAATTAGTAGTCATAGCCTCACAAAGAAAACCATTCATGAGTTTCTTCCTGGTACTTACTCAAATGCCTCTGTCAGAACTGTGGCTCTGTGTCTTCATTTCTTATCCCATCACTGTAATCTCAGCTACCTGAGGGGAGAAGCTCTGACTTATCCAAAATCTTTATCTCTTGCCCTGCATCTCCAGCCTAGCACAGGGCTCTGAACGTACCGTAGTAGATTTGTCATAGATGAGTGTTCAGTGATAGAATAAATGAACTGTAAATGTTATATAAAGCAACTTATTGCTTGCCATCCTCTAGACCAGGGATCCTTCACCTGAAATCTATGTAATATAATAAGCTTGATGGTGATGATGAAGATAAATATATATGTATAATAATCTTGTGTGTCTTATTTTATTCATTGAAAAATATTATTCTGAAGAGTCCATAGGCTTCACCAGACTATGCAAGGGATCCCAGACACAAGAAAAGTTATGAGCTCCTGACCTAGATAACATTCCTCCATATGTTCTAGAGTATTTATTTATTCAGCATTTGTTTTTGCAAGCCTTTGTTATCTTTCCTTCACAAACTCTATGCACAATTAAACAGAAAAAACTCATAACAAATATCCTAATCCAGCAAACCAAATTCCCATATTTGTCATGTTCAAAAAGGTATATGTCTCATTCTGCATTATTAGTCTATCATCTTTCTGAAAGGAGACAGATGGCACATTTCGTTTTTAGTCTTAGATTTATGATTTATAATTTCACTGATAAAAGTTCCATTATTTCTAAAAGTCTTTAGACCTTTTTAATATCTTCCTTAATTTCATCTCACTGATCTGTTGGCAATCTGTCACTTGCCATTCCCATCTCTTACACTCCACTTGTGGGGAGATTTCCTTCACCTGTCTTGTATCAGAATAATCATTACATGATAAGAACATGATGAAGGTTTTGTTTCTAGACTTAGGCACTCTAGCTCTTCTCCTCTCCTTTGCATTCAGTTCCCATGGGGAATAAAGATACTTCATTACCTTCTGCTCAAGAAGCACACTAGTTCTGAAGCAGTAGGAAGATGAGACTCCTCCGGGAGAAGTAGAGAGAGAATAGGAAGAACAAGAAACCATTTAAATACCTAAATCCTAATTCCATCTGGCTGATTGTTTGGCATTAGCATCAAGTGGTTTGTTCATTACTTGGTCCATTGAGTTAGAAATGCTTACAGAGCCCTCCCTGAGTCCATCAGAGATGGAGCTCCAGGGCATAGCTTTCCAGCCACACAGGGATAATATGGAAGATAGGGTCTTCTCTACCCAGAGTCCTTCTGATAGATCATTTGGGGAAACTAACCCAGGGAATTTATTCTTCAGGAACAAACAGCAGAACATTGTCCAAAAGATGGGAACAGATGTGAGCTCTAGGTTCTTTGTCACAAACTCTGCCTAGATATAAGACAGTATACAAGCCCCCTGAGTCTCCCTCTAACAGAGAAGGCTTGATTTCTAATAGGAAAATATCATTATTACAATTCTTTTCTGCCATTATGGCCTTAGTGAATGAAACCTCTTGTTCTGATAGATAGATTAGGCAGATTAGACAGAGAGTGAGAGAGTTGAGTCAGGGTTTCCTCTTTATTTTTATTATTTTTTTTAGAAAAATTTTCTATGGTTGCATGATTCATGTTCTTTCTCTCCTCTCCTCCCCCCACTTCCTGCACCACCCATATCCAATGCACATTTCCACTGGGTTTTACCTGTGTCATTGATCAAGATCTATTTCCATATTATTGATAGTTGCACTGGGATGGTGTTTTAGAATCTACATCCCAAAACATGTCCCCATCAACCCGTGTGTTCAAGCAGTTGCTTTTCTTCTGTGTTTCCACTCCTATAGTTCTTCCTCTGAATGTGGGTAGCTTTCTTTTCCATGAATCCCTCAGAATTGTCCAGGATCATTGCATTGCTGCCAGAACAGAAGTCCATTACATTCTATTTTACCACAGTGAATTGGTCTCTGTGTACAATGTTCTCCTGGCTCTGCTCCTTTCATTCTGCATCAATTCCTGAGGCTGTTCCATTTCACATGGAATTCCTCCAGTTTGTTATTCCTTTGAGTACAGTAGTAATCCATCAGGAGCAAATACCACAATTTATTCAGCCATTCCCCAATTGAAGAGCATACTCTTATTTTCCAGTTTTTTGCCACTACAAAGAGTATAAATATTTTTGTACATGTCTTTTTCCTTATGATCTCTTTGGGGTATGGCTGGATCAAATTGTGGTCTTTAATGCCCTTTGGGCATAGTTCCAAATTGCCATCCAGAATGGTTGGATCAATTTACAACTCCACCAGTAATACATTAATGTCCCAATTTTGCCACATCCCCTCCAACATTTATTACTTTCCTTTGCTGTCATGTTAGCTAATCTACAAGGTGTGAGGTGGAACCTCAGAGTTGTTTTGATTTGCATTTTTCCTTAGAACACTCTCTCATGTACTTGTTGATAGTTTTGATTTCTTTATCTGAAAATTGCCTATTCATGTCCCTTACCCATTTATCAATTGGGGAATGGCTTGATTTTTTTGTACAACTGATTTAGCTCCTTATATATTTGAATAATTAGACTTTTGTCAGAGTTTTTTGTTATAAATATATTTCCCAATTTGTTGATACCCTTCTAATTTTGGTTGCATTTGGTTTTGTTTGTACAAAAACTTCTTAATTTAATGTAATCAAAATTATTTATTTTACATTTTGCAATTTTTTCCTAACTTTTGCTTGGTTTTAAAGTCTTTCCTCTCCCAGAGATCCGTCATTGAGTGAAAAAGTAGAAAGAGAGAAACAGAGACAGAGACAGAGAGAGATG
>NC_058132.1:160736913-160771677 GCF_016433145.1 Gracilinanus agilis
AGGGAGGGAGGAAGGGAGGGAAGGAGGGAGGAAGACCAATAGATAAATAGATAAAACATTTGCAAATAATTTCTGTATGCCGTGTACTGTAATGAGTGCTGGGAATACAAATGAAAGAAGAAAAAAAAAAAGAAAGACTCTACTTTAAAGGACTTAAATTCTATGAGAAAAGACAACACCAAAAAGAGAATATGAGGGAAGGAAGTGCATAAGAAACCTATAGGGATGAAGGCATCTCCAGGTTAAGAAGGCAGCTGGAAAGGAGATAAAAAAGTCTGGAATTTGAGGATGAGAGCTTGGAGATTAATCATTTCAGGCCAGAAATTTTCTAGCTCTACCATATGACAGCAAACCTGAAATCTGCCCTATCCTATCCCCTCACCCCAGTTTCAAGTCATTCCAGAGTATCTCCATGCATTGGAAGCTCCAAAGTAGGCCCTTGCCCAAGGAGAGATTAAACACCGCATTTATTATGGCAACTGAAAGGATACATTATTGCTATTCCAAGAGGGAGAGATTTATGGCTGTACTTAATGAATGCTAATAGTTTTCTTATCAGTGGGTAGCAATGCAAACATTTTTGTGTATGGTTAGGTTAAAGTAAACCTTCAAAGAGGCCTTACAGAACTTGAAAGCTGGTGATTAGTTCTTGACAAGACCAGCTAATAAGAAGCAGCTCCTGGAAGGCTATGGTCTGGCTTAGCTAGAATATATTATGCTCCAGAGTGTTTTACGATTTCACATCTGTCCTCTCAGAACTGGGCTGTCACACAAAATGCATAAGGCTTTTGTGCTTTGCTGGAAACCCCAAGGCACTTGTACTCTTTAACCAATGTAATGTGGGAGCTGAGTAAAGGCGAACAAAAAGCTTTCTTAATGAGTAAAAAAAATATAAATGTCTGCGTTAGCTAACATAGCCTGGCCAAAAAAAAAAAGTACCCAGCAACTCTGGGTCAGTAATGGTGCTGTTACCTCCATCAGTCACCCTCTGGACATGGTCCATGGTAAAATGAGGCTGGGGACTCCAAATTCCAACCCGGGAAGAATGAAGCAGTCTCCAGATTCTTTAAGACTTTATTTTTCCCTCTTTAGGTTCATAACAAGCAGAGAGTGTTTATAGGAACAGAACAAATAACTCCATAATGCAAATTCTTTATATTGATAAACAATATGCATGGTTATACAACTCTATTAACAAGAATTACATGCTGCAACAAGTTCTAAACAGTGTTCTACAACTAATAACCAGAGTTTTGGTTACTTGATAAAATGATCAATTCTATTAAATGAATGGTGGCGCAGTGGAAAAGATCTGAATGGAGAGCTGAGAGTTCTAGCTCTGCCACCTTCTAACAAAGGGATCTCGGGGAAGTTATTTCCCTTCTTTGGTTCTCAGTTTCTTCCTGTATACAGTGAGAGAGTTGGACCAAAAGATCCCTGAGATCCCATGGAAAGAGCTCTGTATTAAGAGCCAGAGAACCTGGGTTTAAATTTCAACTTGCGACCTGAGTGATCACTTAAGCTATCTACATCTTTTTTGCCTTCATATATAAAATGGAGACAGTAAGATATGTACTAATGAATTCATATTTTGTAGAGCTTGAAGAACTGGAGGCTGTGTGATGTGGTGGAAATGGTGGTGACTGAAGTCTGAGGACCCAGGTTCAAATCCAATCTTTGACACTTGTTGCTTTGAGGCCTGGAGTAAAATACTTAAACTATACTTCTAATGGACATCTCATCAATCAAAAATCATTTATGATGTGCTTACTCTGTGGCCAAACATTTTGTTTCCTCCCAATTTTAAATCTTCTACTTTATAATGGTATGGTGTTGCCAAAATGCCTATCATTAATTTTGAAAGATGCTAGAAATCTGATCAATGCAGTGACCATTCATGACCTGAAAAGACTGATGGTGAAGCATGCATTCTGCATTTTGGCAGAGAGATGATGGGCTAGATGGGCAGAATGAGACATTCATTTTCAGAAGTGACCAATATGTTGCTTTCTTTTGCTTGACTATATTTATTTGTTACAAGGTAGAGTTTCTATTTGGAGGGGAGAAAGAGAAGAAAGGAGAATGAATGGGTAATGATAGAAATATATAAAAAAAGGACAGAAAAGGACATCAATAAAACATCAAAATTACTTATTAAAAATAAGTTCAAAAAAGAGTAAAAACAGGAAAATTTTGTTACCAATTTGTTAAAATCATTGTAAACTTAAAACTGAAGTTGAGTTTCATAGTTGTTTTTTTTACTTTTCTATGCATACTGAAAATGTTCATACCTGTTAATAAATGCTAAATTAATATGAAAAAAAAGAAATTTACTTAAAGACTAAGAAATATGAGTTATTATCCAGGCTGTTGATCTTGTTTTGATCCATCCCCCTTAATCCAACTGGAAGATGTTCATCTGAAAATCAGTTGTCCAATACACTAAAGTGCATTCTTCTGACAGCTGAAATGATCTGTCCCTCTACTCTTCATCTATTTGAGTATAGATCTAGACTATACTATAGAAGGAATTTGGTTGATCAGCTATAATTTTTTATTTCATGAAGAAGTCATCAAAAATTTTGAACATTTAAAGAGCCCCTGAAAAGGTATGACATGAAGGAGTAAAAAAGTTTCCACAGGTGTTTGGAGCCAAAGAGGAGATATGATTAGACTGAGAATCCTTAAGAACTTCATCAGAGAATTTTGGCTGTTGGAAAGATATGAGGTCATCTAACCCAAGCTCTTCATTTCATGAAAGGGAAAAATAATACTGTAAAAAATAAAAATAATTTGTCCAAAGTCATAGCTAGTTAGTGGGTTTCCTGGCTCCCAAACTAATTCTAGTCCCACTATGCTATACTATCTAGCATATTCTATTATTTACACTGTACATATAAGGGGAAGTGGTTATTTCTTGACCCCACACAATGCTAATGACCAAGTATTTACATAATAGGGATGTGGAGTTTGAAGATTAATATCCCTCAGCACTACTTTCACTTCTAAGGAGGTAATGGAGAAAAAAGAATAAATGTCAGCAATCAAAAGAGAAGTAATGGCCTCTCTTTAACAAAAGGGCGATCAAGACTCAGTCTTTGACCCTCTTTTCTCTCCTTCTATATAACCTCTCTCAGTGATCTTATCTGCTCTCATAGGTTCAATGATCATTTCTGAACAGGTCACTTTCTGATCTATATATGTAATCCTTATCTCTCTTTTAAACTCTTTTCCTAGAAATTCCTACTTGCCTGCCTGAATGAAGCACCAATTGCCTGCTGAATGTCTCCAACAAGATGTTTCATAAAGATTTCAATATCAGTACATCCAAAATGGAACTTATCATCTATTAACCCAAACCTCTTACTCTCATCTTTCTGCCATGATACCATTCAGTCAGTCAATAAACATTTACTAAGTCCTCGATATGTGTCAAGTACTTTATTAAGCTCTGGAGACACAAAGAAAGTCCTTGCTCTCAAGGAACTTGTGATCTAATAGAAAGAATAATGTGCAAAAAATAGTGTGCAAAAATGTAACACAGGATAAATTGGAAATAATCAATAGAAGGAAGGTAATAGAATTTAGGGTGATTGGAAAAGGCTTCCATAGAAAGTGGGATTTTATCTGACAATTGATGAAAGTTAAAGAGGTCAAGAATTGAAGACAATCGGGAGAAAATTCTGGCATAGGAGACAGCCCATGAAAATGGACTGTATGAAAAAGAGCCTGGATACAAGGAGCTAAATCAATTGTATAAAAATTTAAGCCATTCCCCAATTAATAAATGGGCAAGGGTCATGAATAAGCAATTTTCAGATAAAGAAATCAAAACTATCAATAAGCACATGAGAAAGTGTTCTAATCTCTAATAATTAGAGAAATGCAAATCAAAACAACTCTGAGGTATCCCCTCACACCTAGCAGATTGGCTAAAATGAGAGCAGGGGAGAGTAATGAATGTTGGAGGGGATGTGGCAAAATTGGGACATTAATGCATTGCTGGTGGAGCTGTGAACTGATCCAGCCATTCTGAATGGCAATTTGGAACTATGCCCAAAGAGCCCAAAAAGACTGCCTGCCCATTGATCCAGCCATACCATTGCTGGGTTTGTACCCCAAAGAGATCATAGGGGAAAAGACTTATTCAAAAATATTTATAGCAGCACTGTTTGTGGTGGCAAAAAAAATGGAAAATGAGAGTATGCCCATCAATTGGGGAATGGCTGAACAAATTGTGGTATCTGTTAGTGAAGGAATACTATTGTGCTCAAAGGAATAACATACTGGAGGAATTCCATGTGAACTGAAATGACCTCCAGGAATTGATGTGGAGTGAAAGGAGCAGAACCAGAAGAACATTGTACACAGAGACTGATACACTGTAGTAAAAATAGAATGTAATGGACTTCTGTTCCGGCAGCAATGCAATGACCCAGGACAACTCTGAGGGAATGTAGGATTGGGGCCAGAATGACAATGGTTTTCCAGGTCTCATATCAGAGGACAAGCAGGCAAGTTTAGCTAAAGGGGAGGGGCAGGAGTGAGTAAGATTCTTCTCCTCCTCCCCAACACCTGAAGCAGTTGAAAACAGTTAACAGAATACCCTCCAGCTGGCTATGGAGGCTATTCAAGCTTGGTAAATTCTGGGCCAAGATGGTAAATGGATAGGGGCTAAACCCCTTGAGATAATAGCTTTCTCTGTATAAATTATCCCCCACAGGATAAGAATAAGTGAAGCTTGGTCTACTTCTGATCAGACCACAGGCTCTTAGGACAGAGACAACATCAGCTCCAGCCTGGATGGAGAACTTGGCTTAGTGAAGTGAGAGATGGTGAGTATGGCCCAAGATAACTGGACACAGGCTCAATATCCAAAGAACAAAGGATTCAATAGTTTCAGGGAATAGGGAGAAGGGAACTGGTTTAAGAAAGGATGAGGGAAGGTCAGCTAACTGAAACTGCTAAATGCTGGCTAGCAGCACATTCCCCCAGTGGGGAGAGTGTGTATTCAATGGCTGGACTCCTATTTAAGCCCCTAAATAATCTTCCTTTAAATCGTATACAAGTGGATCCTGCTTGAAGGTCTATCTTGAGGTTACTATCAAAGTAAAGCAGCCCCTGGCTGTCAGAGACTGAATGCCTCAGCCCCTGAACCTACAGGGAGTGTGTACCAAGAGACCCTGCAAGAGGGGTGACCTGGCTTTTATACCAGGTCTCCAACTACCCTTAACTGACCCCTCCCTTGGAGTTCTGGGGGCCACTATGGAATTCTGTGATGCAGCTTTAACCCCTCTCAGGATCATGAATGTTACAGGGAATTATGGAAAAGAACGCTACTCACATTCAGAGAAAGAACTACAGGAGTGGAAACACAGAAGAAAAACAACTGCTTGAACACATGGGTTGATGTGGACATAATTGGGGATGTAGACTCAAAACAACCACACCAATGCAACTATTAATAATATGGAAATAGGTTTGATTGATGACGCATGTTAAAACCAGTGGAAATGCGTGTCAGCTATGGGGGGCGGTGTTTGGGGGGAGTTGAAGAAGAAAGTAAGAACATGAATCATGTAACCATGGAAAATTTTTCTAAAACATTAAATTAAAAAAAAAAAAGAAAAAGAGTCTGGAAATCTGTATCATTGAATCAGAGTGTGTGTGCAGAGAGATTGTGATGGTGGTGGAGGTGGTGTTCTAATGTGTAAGAAAACTGGAAGCATATCTTTCTAGTCACTTAGATTCATACAATAGGAGTCAGCCTAGCATCCTCACTTTCCCTCATTCTTCATTTCTAACTAATTTTCATTTCTTGTTGGTCCTACTTCTAAGAAAAACTTTTGAATTGACTTTTTTTAAAGTTTCTAACAGAGAATTTTATTGTATTTCCTGTAATAACTCTGTGTAGTGGTCAAAACTCCCAAAAGGTCATATACAGAAGCACTGTTTTTGCCTTTTTTGCTGGGCTTGAGCAACAACACTATCCTTGAAGCCCCTGGAGCCACCCTTATAAGGCATTTGGTATTAAATGCTTGGCCAATAACTTCCTACCCCTCTTAAAGCAAGAAAGGGAAAACTCTTGATGGAGGATTCAATTATACACATCATGAATTCTCTCTCTCTCTCTCTCTCTCTCTCTCTCTCTCTCTCTCTCTCTCTCTCTCCTCTTCCTTTTCCCTCTCTCCCTTTCTGTCTATCTCTGTCTTTGTCTTTCCCTCTCTCCTCTCTTTCCCCCCATTTCTGTCTGTCTCTGTCTCTCTATCTCTGTCTCACTCCATCCTCTCCTCACTTCCTCTCTCTTCCTCTTTCTCCCTCCCCCTCCTACTCTTCCCTCCTCCTCCTCCTTCATCTCTATCTATTGGCTACCCTGGCTTTCCTTTGAAATTCAACTAATATCGCATTTTTACAGGAAACCTTTCCCAACCCCTTTTAAATTTTAATACCTCCCTTCTTTTATTTTTTCCATATTTTTCCTTTAGCTTATTTGCACAAATTTTTTTTTATTTGTTGCCTCTTCTATTATATTCTAAGTTCCTTGGGATCAAGAATTGTCTTCTGCCTCTTTTTTGTACCCCAATCACATAGTATAGTGTTTGGCACATGTTAGACAATTCATAAATGTTTGTTGGCTAATTGACTATCTCTGTAAGAATTACTTTAAAATTACTATGTGTATATTTGGTAAATATTTAACTAGGCAGTGTTGCATAGTAAATAGAGCACTGATTTCAGAGCCAAGAAGATCTGAGTCCAGGTCATTTATCTCTGAAATATACTTTGTGTGACCACTAGCAAGTTTAATTACCCTCTTAGTGTTCTAGGTAACTAACTTTCTGAGAGTATAAGCTACAGAGAACGTTCTGATTTGCATTAGGAGAGGGAATTTCCTTACCTGGGAGTTCCTTATAGAATTGAAATCACAAATTCAGTACCTATCCTTGTATTTTATATTATCTACATACATGTCCATTTTCTCTGAGCACAGTGTAAACTCTTTAAAGGTAGGGACTATTTGGTTTTCATATTTGTATTTCTGTGCAGAAATGTCTTGCACTCTTATTTATTAAATATTTGAATGAATAAATGCTCATGGAATTATTGCATCATTGTTTTCTAAATAAGTTATCTTTACTTTGACTGTTAAAGAGAATTTAGCTCTTTAATTCCTAAGCCAGGATGAGATGGCTTGAGATGGGAGGAGAAGCACATTCCTATCAGAATATGATTTATAAGTATCATAGAATAAGCCTATTTAGAATGAAAGATTTTATGCCAAATTTGTGTAGTCAAAGTATCACTCTAATATCTTTGAAAAAATCTGGGCATTTATACTCCTTTCCTTTCTAAGGAATATCATCATATACTGGTCATAGTGTTCCTTTGTGTTTATTACTTTTTGTAAAACCTCCCTAAAATCCTAATCTAATACTTCTTTGTGATATGCAAATGATCTTTAGTTTCTCAAAGGCCATGGTAATGGTACAAAAATTCTGAGCACTCTATAATGATTGAAGGCATTTGAGTGTGTATTCAATGATCCATGTTCATTCTTATTATCTGAGGATCATCTTAACTGAATATTGAGAAGCTCATCCCTGGAGAGTCAGCCACTAGGTAAGAAGGAGGAGAATGAAGATGATGATGACAATGATGATCTCATTTACACATTTTAATAGTTGAAAATAGTCAATGAAATATTTCGTTCTTTTATATTGAATATTTTGCAATGTATTGCACACAGTTGATAAATTTTTTTTATATACTTAAAATTATTGAGATTATGTCAATGCAGACTTAGGAAGGTTCAGAATTTTCAGAATCCACTAGATGAAAATTTGTAAAAACAAGATAGTAAACTAGGCCAATTTTATTGAGTAACATATGAAGTAATATAGTCATAGAGAATGGTAGAAACAGGTGGACTATGACCTGAATGAAATTTGGCACAATCTTTTGGGGTGTCATAGAGAATGAGACATCTCCTAAACCACAGAGTTTGTTTGTTTTTGTCTTAGCCATATCTATCAGAAATTGGCATTGGATTCAAGAACTAAGGAGCTTGTTTGAGGGGAATGGTGCTGAATCACGCTAGTAGAGGGGAAAGACCCCTGGGAAAACTGGCTGCTAGTTGATATTCAAACTCCTTCCCACCAGGAAAGGGGTTTGGTGTCTATTACTATTAATTTTACTGGGACAGGATAACTCAGGTTTCTGAAATTCCCTTGGGACTTCTTCATTTAACAGAATGGGAAGACTACTGGGATAATCACACAATGTAACCTCATCTTCTGTTGGCTTATTATTATTTTTTAAAATTATTCATCATTGTTTTTCTTGCTGTCGGCAATATCTAAAAACTAGATTTCTAGAAAATTAGACTTGGGTCTCTGTGACATAGTTATGTACAAATTAATACAGATATAAGGAGAACACACACACTAATAAAATGATACTTCCTTGAAATATTATTTCCATGAGTACTCAATGTGGTGGGAAAATGTTCTTTGTATGTTCCAAAGTTTTTCAAGTGTTTCTGGGTCTCCTGGGATGAGCCTTGAAGAGATACATAAAATTAAAAATTCACACTAGAGATTTTAAAAGAAAACCCTCTATGTATCAAATTTTCTTTGCTTAATTTTCTAAGAATCTTCTTAAGAAGTCTTAGCTCTTTTAAAATATGATAGCAGCTCTCTTTGTATTGGCAAAGACCTGGAAATTATGGGAATGCCCATCAGTGTGGTATGTAATTGCAATAGAATACTACTGCCCTGTAAGAAACAATTAGCTGGTTGGTTTTAGATAAAAACATGAAAAGACTTGTACAATATAATGAAGAGTGAAACAAGCAGAACCTAGAATATGTCATATATGGTAGCAACAGTATTGTTTGAAGAATAACCATGAATGTTTACCATCAGAGAAAAAACTAATAAATAGAAATAGGTGTGAAATGATTTATATATGTTATATATATATATGTATTATATATAACCACATATTCCTCACACACATGAATATGTGTGTGTCTACATAATTTTTCCTCTTTTCTGATATTTTCTGAGTATTAGAGAGACACAATGCATTTATTACTCTGCTACTAGATTTTCATTCTTTGATCCTGGCTGCCAATTATACAAATATACTTACTATTGGAAGAAAAAAATATATATACTTGTTGTTGTTGTTGTTGTTGTTGTAGTCATCGTCAAATAGCATCTTCTCTAGCATCTGCTAGGGAGGGAGGGAGACAACTTGCAATTTTAAATATAACAGAAAAATAAATTTAATTAAAAAAAGAAGCCTGAGGTCCTTAGTCCAGAGCAATGAATAGTTGTCTCTTGGCTTCTTGCAAAGAAATTATAATCTGAACTACTCTCTTATTGGCACTGCCATTTTATTTATTGGTTGAGCTAAACAGAGATGGAGACACCTACTCAAAATTAGACTTTGAAATGTGGCAGAACCCTTGAGATGCAAACTGCCCTAATGGGGATCTGACATTTCCTCTTTCTCATTCTCAGGCTCTAGCCACTCTTTCCTTTCACTGGATAAACCCTTCACAGATTCCCTTTTAAGAATACTGCATCTTCAGGCTGTCAGGACCAGATAAACACCTGTCACTGAATATAGGCAGGGTGGGAGAAAGGGTGTAAACCTCTTCCTGATGCACAAAGGCAGCCTGATAATAACAAATTGGCTTGTCAACCATAAGAGATACTTGGTTATTAATGGGAATAATAACAGATTATACCATCTTTGTTTGCACACTGCAATCAAAAGGGAGATCAAAGGAAACTAATATTACAAACAGTTAACAGCAAAAACATGTTAATGAGATAAAAGACTTTCATCTCCCTTCCCCAAAAGTGCCAATGGAATAATTATTGATAATAAATAATGTCATTTGAACTGAGATGATGCTCTTAATGTCAAACATTCAGTCACAAAAATATGATTTTTTACAATTATATGTGAATTATTTTCAGCGCTTTTAAAAAATAACTGATAATTGCCTTCTCTTGGTGATGTCAGGAAAAGGGCTCAGGTTTTTTCAGTTGATCTGCCCAACTTGGGTTAAATTCCTATTTGTTTGGTTTGGATTGCAAATGTTTTGTCAGAGTAGATTGTTTTATAATCTACAAGTGCACATCATCAAGGCAATAAGAACTTGTCCCTGTTTTATCACTTTTTAAAAATTGCTATCAAAATTCAGTTCTTTTCTCTGACACCAAAACTTTCCTAGCATTAAGCTAGCCCTTATGCTAGCTTCAAAGTACTTCACAAATATGAATCATGCCAAGGCCAATCTCAGGAGGGAGGTAAGTATTTTTATCTTCTCTCTCTGATATTGAAGCTAAAAGATAAAGGACGTGGCTGGATCTGGGACGATTACATACTTAGAAACTTTTGATTTGATGTTCTGTGCTCAGATCATTGACTGTGCAGCTCTCCACAGCAAAGCCATTGTGGTAGGAGTAATGATTTGCATCTCCTTTCCCAGAATGCTTTGTCTCCTCTAGTTTTAATCTAGTGATCTAAGGAACAGGTGAGTGGAAAGAGCACTAGAGTCATAAGACCTATATTCAAATTCTGACTCTGACATTCCCTACCTGTGTGGCTTTGGGCAAGTTGCTTAACTTGCCTGGGCCTCAGTTTCCTCATCTACAAATTGAGGAAGTTTAGTCATTTCTAAGGTCTCTTCTAGCTTTAGATCTGTGATCTTATGAACCAGATTTGAAACAGTACATAATTTTTTAGCAGACTGCCATCTTCATGTCCAGAAGTTGCATGGCTGAATGTTTACTTTAGCAACACGAATATATGATTAAGTTTACATAAGAAGAATATTTCTAATATTTTAGAAATTCAGGACCTTTCTCTATTGGGAAAGTCAAGGAAGACTCAGTAGGTAAAGATCAAAAAAAGGAAAAATATTTGTAATTCATCCACAGTTATCATTTTGAAGGGGTTTTATCTAGGAATAAAGTATTTAATTACCACGTTCCTTTTCTTCATTTATACTGAGTAACAAAAACACAATACCATGTTATTTGCCTTTACAATAATAGGGATACTATTACTACTAATAATACCTGGAACATACATAGAGCATCTAGGTGGTACAATGGTAGAACACCAGACATGGAGTCAGACAGACATGAATTCCAATTTAGCCTCATATACTTAATAGCAGTAGCAATAGGGCAAATCCCTTCACCCTATTTGCCTCTGTTTCCTCATCTATAAACTGAACATACTGAACAACAGGTTGTGTTGTCTTGGACAGTGTTTTACATTTAAGAAAAAATATTTTCAAGCAATGCTATTAGGTCTGCCTCATGGGCATTGCTATATCAGTTTTATTGATAAGTAAACTGTTTTTCAAGAAGGTAAATAATTTACCCATGTAGTGTCAAAGACAAGATTTGAACCCTAGTCATTTTCCCTCTATGTCTAGATCACTATAGAACATGCTGCATTTTGATTTTCAGAAATTGTAGAGTTTCCCTGTTTCATTTCTAATTAGTTTAATAATATATAGGAACTTCAAATATATACAGAAATTGGTTTCTGTGTCTGTAAGGTTACACTGGCAGTGAAATTTATTCAAAGGCTTGGGACCCATTTGGGAATGATGAATACTGGAAGAAACATAGACCATGTTTTGTTGTGTTTTTTAAACCCTGTTACAGTTTATAGATACTTACAATTATTGCTTTGTAATTCTAACTATT
Organism: Gracilinanus agilis; assembly: GCF_016433145.1. Taxonomy (NCBI): domain Eukaryota; kingdom Metazoa; phylum Chordata; class Mammalia; order Didelphimorphia; family Didelphidae; genus Gracilinanus; species Gracilinanus agilis. Next base: position 160,748,655 of record NC_058132.1, read on the forward strand.
CATTTTAACAAATCAATCTTATGAAGACAAGGATCCCCTAAGGACCAAATATTTCCAACTTGACCTTAGGCTTCAGTGTGACATTCATTTTTTTTTCAGTCATTTCTAGCTCTTCATGACTCCATTTGGGGTTTTCTTGGGAGATAGAGTGGTTTGCCATTTCCTACTCCAGCTCATTTTTCAGATGAGGAAACTGAGGTAAACAGAGTTAAATTGACTTGTGCAGCAATACATTAGTATCTCAGGTCAGATTTGAACCTAAATCTTTTTGACTGTACCTCCTAGCTGACCTCAAGGTGATATACTTGGAGTTGAAATACTGTCCCATAAAGATCTCTACTTCTCAAGGAAATTGTCTAATCTAAAAGTCCTGGAATTTTTGAATGTTTAGATTCTTGCTTGAAATTCATCAGCAAAGATGATGATGATGAAGATGATGATGATGATGATGATAGTGGTAATTATAATGTTGATGGCGATAAATTTCCAAACCACTTCCCTCATAACAACCCTTTAAGTATAGTTACAATGACTGTACATTTTACAAATGACAAAAATGAGGGTGAGAGATTAAGAAGTTTTCCTACAGCTACCCAGCTGTTTTGTGTCCATGTCAGGGAATGGATCAAGGTCTCCTAACTCTGAGTCAATAACTTTTTTCCTTTATGTCATGCTTCCTTAAAAGGCATCTTTCCTATATCCCTGAAAGTCATTCAACCTAACCAGCTAACTACTTATAATGATAGCTGAAATGGCCTCACTGAAACTTCAGGTCTCATGTCTCTCTATGATGAAGATGTTTCTGAGGTTTGATCTCTTAGAAACGCCCAGTGTTGGTGATCATTGACCTAAGTTGTCATAGAAAGTTAGAGGGGCCAATAATATGCATCCCTCTTGGTATTAAAGAACCTTCACATTTTTTATTGGCTTTCAAAAATCCTCCCTATCTCCAAACCAATTGCACCATTCCTCTCTCATTATGCCATTTTTCATAAACATTACAACCATATGGTTAAGCCATTACTTCTTAAAATTTTAAATAAATGAAAATTAGCTTTTTTTGAGAATTTCTTAATGCCACTTAAGATAAATGGAGATACCGCGTAGCAAAAACAATTCTGAGAATCACTGGTTTAGACAAACAGTACTCCATAAATCCTAGGGTTAGAGAAACCATAATCAGTGATGAATATACAACTTGTTTCTGTCTGAAATTTCACTAAGCCTATGGCCATGCCCTTGCCCAACCTCCCTGACTTGAAATGTAACCAAACAGCTCCTGCCTGAGACAATTCTGGCTCTGTTGACACACCTTCCAGCCCCCTGTAAAGCAGAAAAATTTCAAAGTTTTTCAGTCAAAACCACAGTGGCAGTGGCTGTCCTTTAAAAACAAAACAAAAAAAAACAAAAAAAACAAAGAAAAAAACATTCTGCTAAATGTGCCCAGAGGGTAGATTGTGATGAACATAGGCAATAAGGAAATCCACAGGGGAAAGAACTTGATGAGAAGAGGACAGATCAAACTTGCTTTAGAGGGTTGGTCACACAGAGTTTTATAATAATACATGTCTGTGGGAGCAGAATTTAGAGACTTTCAGAAAAGAGGCAAAAGGAGCCTGGTTTTGTTAGGATGTGACTCACAGGTTCAAGAAAAATGCAATAAAATGAGAGAAGGAAAAGCTAAGTTGTCTGCAGAAAAAAAAGCATGTTTTCTGATTTTGTTGGGGGTGGGCGATGAAGAGAGAGAGGCATCTTCTTTTGTTCCTTAGCAGAGTCCAAATCCCCCTCTGCAAAAGGAGGTGAAAAGAATATGTTTCTACATTTCACAATGCAGTCCCTGATTGGTACCAAATACAATTACACAGGCTAAATTAAGACTAATTTTGCCATCTCTATTCCAAAGCAACTCAGAATCAATGGTCCACTTCATATTTCCCCCATGGGGGAAAAGGAAGGCAGAAGAGCCCTGCATTGAAAAGTAGGACATGTGAGTCTGTTTCACTGAGGATTTGATACTAATCAGGCTGATAGGAAAAAAAGAAAACCAACAATGAATTAGTAGAGTATGTTTACTAATAATATTTGATGACAATAAAAGGCTTTGATAGAGAGAGAGAGAGAGAGGATATCTGAAACAGACTAAATTGTGGGGCAGTTAGATAGCACATACCTGCTAGACCTGGAGTCAGGAAGATTGATCTTCCTGAATTATAATCTAGCTTCAGAAACTTCCTAGCTGTGTGACCCTGGATAAGTCATTCAATCCTGTTTTCCTCCATTTTCTCATCCGTAAAAAGAACTGGAGAAGGAAATGTCAAACCATCCCATATCTTTGCCAAAAAAACCCCAAGTGGAGTCATGAAGAAGAATCCGACAAATGAAAATGACTTAAAGACAACAACACAAAGGAGAGAAGTGATAACTGGACATGAGATAGATTGTGTAGCAGGTGAGTCTTCAAGGTAGACTTGGGAAAATTCCTAGTTTTCAGGTTCTAGGTAAGTGGAAATAGAGCACCCAATGTAGGTGGAGCAACTCTGAGCAAATTTCCCTTCCTTTTTTTTTTTTTTTTTTTTTTTTATGAATAAATCCAAGGTTTCCCTGGGCCTTTCTACACAATGAGTTCAGAAACAGAATGATATATAACAGATCCACATATAAGCTGCAGTAGATAATAAAATGTGGGTAATATTTAATATTGTTCAGTTAATGTTCTATATTACCTTGGCTAATGTTAAATATTTATTGTAAACTCAAACATACCCATATATGCAAGCACACCCCCATAAATATAAGCCCATATTCCCTGTCCAACTCTTTTTCTCAAACACTCCCATCCTTGCTTTATATATGACCCACTACATTTACTCTCATTTTCAAGAGATTATGCTATATATTAGAAATGCCATTTCTCCTTCAATTGAGTGATTGAATGTTCTTGCTATTTTGGTTTATACTAAATATCAATTAATCCCTTAGGTTTACGTCTCTTTGATGGTCTTTTTGTTTCTCATATCATTAATTGTCCCTCTTCTATCTACAAAAGTTGATGTCCTCAGAAGTGGCAGGTTCTCCTCACTCCTTACTTAGAGTCTTCCTGCTGTCATTTCATCTATTCCTATGATTTATATGCCTGGCAATCATATGACTCTATTGCATAGTATGTGTACATATAGGTATGCATAGTTAAATAGATTGGTAATAGATAAGTAGACACATAGACAAACAGACAGACAGATCAATATAAAAAGATAGATGGATAGATAGATGGATAGATGGATGGATGGATGGATGGATGAAAGGATATATATGTTTATATCTATATTTATATCTATCTATATCTATATCTATTGATATAGATATAGATATAGATATATAGAGAGAGAGAGAAAGAGAAAGGGATAAGATTAATATATCCAGGTTAAATTCTGTTAAGATGTCATCTACAAAGTTATCTCGTTCCCTTCAATCTCTTCCCACTCAAATTCCTCCTTTATATACTGTCCAAAATAACCTTCCTAAAGCATAGGTCTAATCACATTGAAAAGCTAGCTCAAAAGCCTTATGTGGCTCCCATTGTCTATAGGCATTTAAAACCTGAATAATTTGTCTGGATCAGATCTTTCAGTAATCTCCTAATGTACCCCTTCTTCTTTCAGTAATTGTTCCTATCTAACTATACTATTTACTGTCTTTCCAAATCTTGTCTTATTCTTTCCATTCTCATTCATTAGAATAGTCTTCCCTCTCTGGAATGTACCATTTCCACATCTCTAGTTATTAAATACCTCTCTTCCTTCCAAGACAACCTCAAATGTCAGCTCTTCAATGAAATTTTACTTTGATTTCCCTGACTGAAAATGACTTTGCTCTCCTTTAGTGTCTTCACTTTACCTGGTTCTCTCTTTTTCACTAATCCTATGCTGCCTTTCTATTACACTGACTTGCTACTTCAAGGATTAGATTGTTGGTTCTTTGGAAGAAAGGACTGTGTTGTTTGTTACCCCTGTAAAATGAGATTCTTCTTGTACCATGCACTTGATATTTTAGTTGTCTGATATAAATTAGCTGAGTTGAATAGACTGTTGAAATATGAAGGTTATTGGATATTAGCTAAAAATTCTGAGTTAATCGAGATTATCCTTTCTTTCACTTTTCTAGGAATTCTTGTTGGGTTTGTGTCCAATAACTATTTCTCTTTAAGCTTTGCTTATAGATGTTTTCAAGTGCTGTGAATTTTTTTTAAAACCTTCCATTTTAGAATCAGAACAGTTTATTGGTTCCAAGACAGAAGATTTATAAGGATGAGGCAATGAGAGTTAAGTTACTTATACAGGGTCACACATCTAGGAAATATTTGAAGACAGACTTGAACTCAGGTCCCTTTATCTCTAGATCTGACTCTCAATCCACTGAACCATTTAGCTACTCCCTGACCCTAATCTTGTTTTTATTTAATTTTTTAGGTTTAATTTTTTAATTTTTTAGAGCTTTGAGGTTTTATTAGTATATACACGGAAGGTATAGTACTGAAACTTTCTTTTCTTAATGAAGACAAACATTCACACCTGTAATTTAAAAAAAATGTTAATTTGCTCAACAGACTCTGCATTTTTAGGAAACCAGTCCAAATCTCTGAGCTGTCATAAATTATGCATTAGTATGGCAGAAATGGAGATTTACTATATGTTGGTACTTGGAACTCTCCTTGACCCTAGATGGGCATACACTATTGTAATTGGGCATGTGTTACTATATACGACCATTTTTAGGAAAGCCTTGCTGAATACAGATTGGTTGATCAGTCCTGAACAAGCATAGGCAAAATAATCAAACTAAATGAATGCTAAAACCATCTAAAAGACAACTATTACTGATACAAATGTGGTTTATTTGTTCTTGGAAAGTACAAAGAATGAAACAATGAAAAGTACCTATGAAAGGTTCAGAGTGTGAAAATATATCTTTAATGAAAGATATATATTATCTTATATATAATGATATATAAAAGATATAATGAAAGATAAGAAAGATAACATGATGGATTCATATTTGAGTAGAGATTAATTTATACTGTTCATTTAATAGCAAAAGCAACAAACTCTAATGAGATTATATCTCTCTGAATTTGGGCATAAAACCATTGGACTTTTTGTAGACAAGTATAAATAATCTCATTAAAATTTCTGAATAGAGATTGTAAATACAAAAATATATAGATTATGCATGCACATTTACTTACACACTATCCTCTTTCTGCCTCTAATAGGCTTCATCTTGACAGAAACCTGGCTTCCATGTTATTTACCTGGCCATCTTCACATTATGCTCTCTATTTTCCCCTCTCTTTTACATTTTTCTTTTATGTAAAGTTTTCCTCCAATTAGAATGTAATCTCCTTGAGAGCAGTCTTGAATGTTTCTTTTTTCATCCCAAGTGTTAAGCAGTGACTGGAAAAAAGCTTAATAAATGTATCATTATTTCTTGTTTTTACTGATTAGCTCATTAATAACTTCATCACTCTCATACAATGAAAATGAACTTTCCTTAGAACAAACACCCTTGTCCCAGAGCTCATCATTATTAAAGATCATGTCATTTCAGATCAGCTTAAAAGTCTTTGCACCACATCTCATACTTTTCCATTTGACTCTGCAGTCATTTCTTGAGTCATATATTTTACCTTTCTTCTGACTGACTTGATTTCCTTGGCTCATCTTCTTCTTATTCCTCTCAAAATCTTCATTCCTGTACCTTGAATCCCTTAATAAATTGTGTCTTTAACTGATTTCATTTTTTAGCAATAATAGAATAAATAGGCACTTTGGAAACAGAATGTTTAAAGAAAAAATGTGTCAACTTTAAAATTCTTCTCTGTAGTTATTATATTTAAGTGAAAGTGTGCCAAATTTTATCTGAAATACTAACAAAATAATTTTGATTTATATAATATGTATAAAATGTCCAAGGTAATGTAATACAGAACTGATAAATCCTTGGGCTCAGAGGAACATGGGAAAGTCATTTTGTCCATCCCCCTGCCAACAGAAGATACAATCAATATCAAAGACCAATGAAAAAGTATCTTATTTTTAATGAACTGTTTAGGAGATCCCACAGATTCCTTCAGTAGTCCATCCCAATGTTTAATAATTCTCACTGCTAGAAAATTCTTTTAGAGGAAAGGAAAAAAAAAAACCAAGGAAGGCAACCTGCAGAGTGGGTGAATAATTTATTTGACTTTACATTTACATACTTTTCCATTTGCTTGAATTTTGCTTTTTTTTTTTTTTTTTTTTTTTTTTGAGTTCTCAGCATTTTCAACTTTGGTTATTCTTGAATACTGAAAGAACATTGTTTGTTGAATACTGAAAGCAAGGGCATGGAATCTTTTGCTCCTGGCCAAGGTTTCCAATATTGGCAATTTAGCCTGGAGCACTTTTCCCATTTTGAAGATGGAAAAACAAGGATACAAAGATAATATTTCACATATTCAAAATTACAAAGGCAATCAATATTATCTTGATCACTTAACTTTGGCCTTTAAAATCCTATATATATTTTAAACCCTATATCAAAGAGAGCTATTATTACTATTATCAACATGATTACTTTTAGTGCCTTGCCTAAGTGGGTGCAGTTTGTTTGTTTGTTTGTTTGTTTGTTTGTTTTTTGCCTAACTACATAGGAAATAAGAAATGCATCAGATCCTTGAGTGATTTTCAGGCTACCTCCAATCCTGGTAGAGTTGTAGGGGTAGGATTGGATTCCAGAGTCCAATAAGCTTTCTTATCAAGATTGGGATCAATCCTCGGATTGACTGGGTCTTCTTGGGATCTTATCAAGAGCAAGAGCAGAGGAAATAAACTAGAACACATTTGTACAGGGTATTCCTGCTCCAGTTGGACTGATGACTTCTCAGGCCTCTTTAAGCCCTAACAGTCTATGAGATTCTTCATTTTCTGAGATGCTTTGATTTTGTCATGCATAGAACTTGCTAAAGGGCCTTTGATCCTTTCCACATACATGGATTTAGGCTTACAAAGAACCTTCTCAAAAGAAGGAAAACCAGAATTGCTCTAAATTTATATTTAAAGCATTAAGCTTTTCCCTCAGCTCTGTTCTATTGGCAGCCAGTTCTCCATTATCCAGGGAAATATTATCCAATCTGCCAGGTTGGAGATTGTTAGTGGTCAATTTTAAGATCTGAGCCAGTTTCTTCTTTGCTACCCAAGCAGTGTTTGTGCCCAGGGACTGCAAACTCATTTTAATATTAGCTCAAGCAAAACATAATGAAAAAGACAAATCTGCTGAAAAGAAATCATCTACTATACTTCAAAGCCAAATACAAATAACTTTGGGATCTTCCATAGCCCTGTTCCAGTCTGTTAGGGCAGACAATAAAAAAGTGATTATGATAACATAGTGGCAGCAATTTTAAGGAGGAGCTGGAAAATTTCACATAAAGCTTGCTCAGAGTTCTAGACTTTACTAGCCAAGTCTGTGTAGCTGGACTGAGAATATCCTGGTTATAAATCCTTCTGTGATAGAAATACTGACAGTTCCTGAACTAGCAAGAGGCCAGGCAGCTGCCTGTGTGAATGAACCCATCATGGGAGAGGTGGATGGATTAGCAGGGAGAAATCCATTTGGGACTCTGATGCAGTTATAAATGATCTCAGCCTTTGGCTCATACTTTATGATATCATCACTACCTGGGAGACTGATTTAGAAGTCTGACCTAGCAATCCATCCACTGCTTTCCTCTTTCTTATCACCTATCATGGCATTTTTTTTCTTTATATGTTTAGAGTTAGGCCCAATGCTAAGATTCTGAAAGGACAGGTGGTGGGACTTTTATAATGCTTATTTATGATACCACATTGCCTATATTTTTTCTCTGTGAATGATAAAAACAAATTATTTAATCATGTTCATTAAAATTGGGCCTCAATCACCCCATTGTCATATTAACCAAAGTATCCTCAGCCTTCCCACTAGTTCCAGTGGTGTGTTTTGTTTTTATTATGGTGGCAAGTAGGGGGAGAAGCTGGAGGGTTGGCAGTAGGGCATCTCTACCTTATAATTTGGGATTTGGATTTAAGTAGCACAACATCCCCTTTCTGCCACTAAACAATGAATATAAGAGTCATAACATTCAATTACCTTAACACTGAGGTCCTTTATGACTTCAATCAATCAAGTTATTAAACACTCTGCAGGGGTTGGGTATGCAAAGAAAAGCCAAAACAGAAAAAAATATTTCCTGTCCTCTAGAAGCTTATATTTTAAGATTATAAAATCCTACCATGGGACCATGGATTTGGTAAGACCCCACAGAAGGCTAATTTAACAATTTCTCAGACAAGTGGTCAGAAATTTTGGAGGTGTAGGCAATAATGTAAGCTCAAATTATATCATGACAAAATAATAAGCCAACTCTTTTCGGGGATATAAAACTCAAAAGAGCAGGTCAGATCATTATTTCATCCCTGATAGCAAATTTTCGAGAAATCATCAGAAAGAAGTGAACTGTTACTAAAATATGTCTCTTTGTTCCTTCTCCCACTTTTCTTGGGCTCTATCCCTCTCTCCTTTCAATAACCTGACATTCTCTGTCAGAAATTCATTTTGCCATTCGATGCAATGGGGCAGGAATGACATCTGCTATTTGATACTTGTGATGTCTAATCTGTGTAAATCCTGCTGAATCCTCCTCATGTCAATGAGATAGGCTGATCTTCCATGCAGTTTCCCTTTATTAGCAAATTAAGATGCCCTCCTGGTCTTGATATCATCACCTAAGCCATTTAAATACTGTAGAGGGAATAGGGTTAACTTCAACGTTAATCTCTTTGGACCCACGTGGAAAACCACTGCTGTGTACTTGTAATATCTCCTACAATTCTCTGCAGTCTTGGTTTCCAAATGGGGAAATGCATGTTTCTTGATCACAGAGTCTTGTTCAAATCTAATTAGATAAAGTCTCAGAAGCGCATCAGGGTAATATCTTTCCCTCCAAAAACTGAAGTCAACTCAAACAAAAACAGTCCTATTTAACTCCCCTCCCAGTTTGGATAATTACTGAAGATCCCCTAGTGTCTCTAAGTCAGCTTCCTGTGCTGGCTTTACAAATGATTCCTAAAGTTTCTGAGCCACAGATTAGAAATTAACTGAACTGCTACTAATCCCCTTGATCTGAAGAAGGCTGAAAAGAATTCTAGCCCCCCCCCCCACATTTTATTACAATAATGCTGTTACTAATAGTTTGCATTTCTGTAACTCTATTCAAGCAAAGATCCCTCTGGACTATAAAACCACTAACATTTCAATTGTGACATGTCTTTGCCTAGTGAAAAAAGATGGCCAACATTAGAGGTCTAGAGGAAACTGAGGTACATGCCGACAAGGGGGCCTTGGAAAAAGCAGTAGATGAGTGATAAAGAGCTAAACAAGCTTGCCCCCCAGGAATCCTCCCTCTCAGCTTCTTGTTGTCTCCTTTAGGTCATGCTTGGGGTGATATGTGCCTTAGAATATTTTTCAGATGTTTTGGTTCAGTAACACTGCAAAATGGGTTTTGCCTCAAGCGCTTTTCCCCATTCATTTGAAAGGAAATTGCAGACACACATTTCTGACTCATTTAAGCTTAAATCATCAAAATGTTGGTTTGTAGGAGCTTTCTGGTGTCCAGCTAGTCCAGGTTACTTTTTAATGAGCCTTTAAAACCCATTTTCCTTAAAGAACAGGAAATCACAGAATGCTTACCATCTCATTTATTATGCAAAAGTAAGTGGTAGTCTAAAGTACCCTAATCATTTTAAATCCTTCAGAAGGATTTTTTTTTTCCTGTAAAAGCCTTCTTCTTCTAATCTATAAAGCATTTGCTGCTAAGTTTTCCCTCATGTTCTTTGCCATCTATCTTCTCAATTCCTGTTGGTACTCCTCACTGAAATTTAGCTCTCCCTTTTGGCTCATGTCAGATGTTCCAGAGCTTTCAAATTTAGATGTGGAATACCAAGGTTCCCTCATATTATGAGTTCAAGTTCTGTGAAAGCTTGTCTACAACCTTCAAAGTCGTTAAGGTCCACTGGGTTGCTTCATTCACCACCCCATCCCCTTCTAGTCTCATCGTTGTAATCATGGAAAATATTCTAAATAAAAAAAAATTAAAAGTTAAATTAAGTTAAATTCAGATGAGATAAGGAAAGAAAGAAAACCAAGGAACTTCCTCTCACTCTCTCAGTAATTGATGACCTTCTGTTTGAACTCCATTTCTCTGAGGATTTTTTCCCCTTCATCACCACTTTAACCTGGGCCAGTCAATACAACACTAAGAAAACTAGGGTACCCATAATGAAGTATGGGTGGTCACTCCAGGCATTTATTAATAGAATTACATCTATTCAATGGAACGTTCAGTTCATAGGCATTGCAGATATCATATCTATGAAAACTTTTCAGCTATTCAGTGCTTGCAAAGGTAACTGAAATGGTTTCATTACTTTGGGCTTCTAACTTTGCCTTCAAGATATCTAAATGAAAGCAGACTTAGAAAAAGCACTGAGCCATGAGGCTAGAGCCCTTGATTTTACTCCAAGATCTGTCTCCAAGCTGAGTGGGCAAATCATGTTCCTTTCTAGGTGTCTGTTTCCTCCTCAATAAAACGGTTAAGATGCTTGAGGTTCCTGTAAACTCCATTATACTGAGATACTAGTTTCTCTTCTCGGAACTCTTATTACATGACAATTCAGGTGTATACAGCTTAGCATATAATAATAATAATAATAATAATAATAATAATAATAATAATAATAATAATAATAATGCCTGCTGCCCTTGCCTCTATCCTCATCACTGGGCCTCTTCGTTTTCTCTTTCTCTTTTTCTTCCTTTTTTCTATATCACAAAGCAAATCAAAACCAAAACCAAACCCAGATATTAAATAAATGTGTTGATTAACTGACTTTCAGATGGAATATATTATTGAAGTGAGATAACTAAATGAACAAATTATCCCCAAAAATCCCCTACACCTCCCCTCCCCAACAATGTAGTACAATGGAAAGAATATTATGTTTAGAGTAGTCAGAAGAAGCTGGTTTTTAATGCTTCATTTGACACTGAACCCACTAAGGTTTACTTTTCTTGGTCTGAAAAATGGGGATACTAATACCTACATTGCTTTTCTTAGAGAATTGCTTTGAAAATGAAGATGATCANTACAATACACAATATGTATGTATGCTGTTTGCAAAGCTCTTCAAAATTAATGGTGCCTTTCAGAATGTGAAGTGTTGCTGTAAGAAAACCTCTACAACCTAGTGATGTTAATATATTTGAGGACAGGTCAGGGTTGTGAGAGGTGGCAGCAAAATACTTCCAAAACTTTCTACCTTTTCAATGTTCAAACTGTCTTTCCCTCCATTTACCTCAAAAGACTTTCCCCTACCAAAAGAAGCCACAAAGGCAAACTTAATTCCAATCTTCTTTCCCAACAATGTTGCTTTTCCATCTTCCTGACTTTTCCAGTGAACAGATCATGGGAAGGCATTAATGATCTCACAATGCATGGGGTTAGGAAGGTAAGTGGAGCTCATAATTACCTCATTTACATTCTTTTATTCACTGAAACAGAATTCTTAATGACTTTTATGTGGAATGAGGGGTAATCAGTGCAAATGAAACTCTCTGATGCTGGGTGGGAAAGTGAGCCAACTAGCTAACTTACAGCAGAAAAATGTCTGATGAATGACCAAACCAAGATCTTAGCCCAAAGGTCCAGAGTATGGTGGTTTTTCTTTTCTTTTAAGGGACTAATGTAATTGGATTGAGATTTAAAATATAGTTCCTTAGAGGCAGAAATACAGCTGATTCACTATCCTATCATGGAGAGATCACTCTCTCATTTCCCAAGAAGCAGTAGGGTAGAAGAGAAAGGAAGGTACTGCAGTGAGAGGAAGGCAAAAGTTTTCTCATTCTGGCTCTGTCATTAATTAGCTGAGTGACCTAAACTAAGTCACTACTATTTTCTGAAACCCTTTTTGATCTTCTTTAAAATTGTGATAATAACACATCTCACTTACTTCATGGTGCTGTTATTATGGTTAAATGGAGTATTATCTCTAAAATACTGTTCGATCACAAAATGATATTATAAAAGTGAGCCATTATCCTTAATGTTATTATTGGAAACAGGAGAAATATAAAACTACATAATGCTCATTTGTTGATGTGAAGAAAACATTTGGTTCAGTAGAGTAAAACGCCACCCTACATTTTCAGTAAGCAAGCATCTTTACTTTACATTGGCACACCTCTCATTTGGAATATTGTCATAGCCTTATAATTGGTTATCTGCCTCCAATATTTTCTTTTATCAATATTTCCAATCTCTCTCCTTCTCCAACCTAGCCTCACAAAACCACCAAATTAATATTTTTAGTACATAGATCTGATGTCTCAAACCTTCTAACAATAGCAAGAATAAAAACAATAGCAACAACAAAAAATCAGGGTGCTTCTCTACCTCAAGGAAAAAAATCCTGTCATGTAAAACTTTACATAATCTGATTCCCATCTACCTTCTGAAACTTATTTAATATTACTTTCTTTCCTGCACTCTCCATTTCCAGTGGCACTGGCCAACTAACTGTTCCCATGCATGGCATTCTATCTCCTAATTGTTCCTTTGCCATAGTTGTCACCCATTTCTGGAATGTTGTTTCTCATTTCCTTTCTCACTTGTTCTTCAGAGAATTCCTACATGTCTTTAAAGCAAACATTGGGAGTTATTTTCTACACAAGACTTCTTCTCACTTGTTAGTACTATCTCATGAAATTGCTTTGTATTACTTCAGATATACTTTGCGATAATCTACTTATAAGCATGCAATAACCCCTCATTAAATTAAAAAACTCTACGGGACAGGGACTTCTTCATATCTGTCCTCATGCTCCCAACGTTTAGCCTAATCAGTGTTATTCTGGTAAATGTTTAACAATCAGCTCCCTAGAAATGTACTTAGGACACACTTTAAATTAACTTTACATTACTGGTTTTCTCCATTACTTTCTTAAGGCCAGATAATCAACAAAACAATAATTTGATGCCATATTATAGGTGCTTGATGGATGTCTACTGAATTAAATTGAGTAATGGGATGATAATAATACCAATAGTGCTGATAATAAATAAACTAATGGTTTAAGTTCTGAAAAACTCAACATATATTATTGAATTTGATCCATACAGCCAGTGAAGTAAATACTGAAAGCATTATAGTCCTCATTCTATAGAAAAGGCATCAGAGGTTCAGATATGTTTGACTTTACAAGTACAAATTAATTTTCTACTATGCTACACTAGGAACTAAAGAAAAAGATATATACAAAATATGTAGCAAAAAATTAAAATATTTTAGGGAGAGAAGTTAAACTAAGATAATCAGGAAATGTCTCAGCCTTAAAGGGAATGAGGGGTTTCAAGAGATAAAGATGAAGAAGAATAATATTCTAGGCCTAGGACACAACCTTTGCAAAGGAAAAAAGATGTTTATAGGAAACAGAAATTTGCAAACTTTGAGGAGAATTTACAATGTATGAGGGAGAATAATGTGTAATTAGCATGGAGAAATAGGTTGGAGCTATTTAAAGAGATTTAAATGTCACCCAGAAGAGTTAGTATTTTATTCCAGACAAAAAAAAAAGAGAGACAATGAAGGTTCTTGAATTGAGGAGTGGCATAGTAAGGATGCCACCAAGGTCTCAGAATAGTGTTTGAGGCCAAATTTCAACTCAGGTCTTCTTACCTCCAACTCTAGTATACTGGCCACTATATCATGATGTGTGTCTTATAAAGGCAATAGGTTGGACATTTAGCTAGAGTGAGAGATACCCAATGGATGGCCTACAGACTCCATTGATATGTACATACTATCAGAACATTTAAAGGAAGGCACCCAAATGTCTTAGAAGAGAATTTTTTTGGAAGAGAAGGTATGGATGAGTTGTGATATACTTTATTGATGGGAGTGCTTCTACAGAACCATGAGATCACAGAAGAATCAAATATTAAGTTAAATTGTAAGGGGTAAGATGGATATGAATAGTTTCAGAATATTACCAGTGTTATATATAAGAAGTTTAAATGCCCTGATACACGTGCCCTAATGTTTCCCACTTTTATGCCTTTGCCTTTACCATTCCCTTCTCCTAGAGTATCAACCATTCTTCATCTCTGACTGCTGAGCTCTTATGGATTTTTCAGGTCCTAATGAAAATTCTACCTTTACTCTGAACCTTCCTTGACTTAAGTCATTGTTTTCTCCTCTGAATTTTGAGAAGACTGTATTTTTCTTATAGAGCTTATCACATCCATATTTTAGTAATTTATGGCCTTGTTTTATAACCATTAAGAGGCTACAGGGTCTTTGAGGGCAGGGGCCAAGCTAATCCACCTTCCTTTTCCCTGTAGTACCTAGACCCCTGCCTCAGGCCTTTTAGTCATTGTGTATCTGTTGAAGGAATGAAAAGTTGATGATTCTCAAGCTTACTTTTCATTAGTCCTCAAATTTTCTGGCATTCTCTTGAATTGCTGCCCTAATTGTTCCTACAATGAAATAGAAATTAAAAAATAATTTGTTCAAAATAAATTAGATGAGACCCAGGATAACCTAGATGATAGAGGTCTGACTTCGCAATCAAGAAGACATGGGTTGGAGTTTTGGGTGGCTCTGAGGCCAAGGGTAAATAACCTGACTTCTCAAGGTTCCAGGAAACTAAGACTGCAAGTTAAAGATGGGTTACTGATCCTAATTGTCATGTTATTTCTAAATTAAGGAGTCATCCATAGCAATTGTAAAAGAAAAAGAATCTGCATCAAAAAGATCAAGAATAATAATCATATACATTTGTATACTGGTTTACAGTGAAATGCATCTAATATTTTTTATCTAATTTTATCTTTGCAACTCAGAGGCAGTTAATAAAAATATTAATTATTATTCTCATTTTACAGGTGAGGAAAGAGCTTCAGAGAAGGCAAGCTAGTTTGTACAATATAACAGAAATAGTAAATGTCACAGCTGGAAATTCATTAAAGGTTTTCTGGCTCTGAACTTAAGGCTATTTCTCCATCTTGTGCTACTTCTCTAGTAGGTAGCCCCTTGTCCCATTTGGAGGCTAAAGCAACCTGGCTTTGCCTGAAGAATCCTAAGGTGTCACAAAGGAGCTCTAGGATGTAGGAAGTACCATATGCTTATTTCGAAGAGTGCTTGACATTTTTATCCAACTAATCTTTACAAGCCCCTCTTATAAGTCTTTAGAGTTGATGCCTATGCATACCAAGGAGGTGGTGGCCATAATTCAAGAGTTTTTAAGTAAACAATCTTTTAAACAGCTGGAACAAGAAGGTCACAACCTGCCTCAGGCCTTATTAATTCTAGAATTCAGCTTTTAGAATACAGTTCAGAAGCCCATCTCCAGCAGATCAAGCAGCAGATACCTTCATCCCATAAAAGCTTCATCAACAGAATTTAAAATTAACCTGATATCATTGTACAAGCAACTAATAATATGCATAAATATATACATTGATATATACACATCAGTAAGACTATGTATGTGTGCATGCATGTATATAATGTGGATTTTTAAATGTATCTCTTTATCCATACCTCTGATTTAATTTGGTACAGGCAAGTCCCTAGCAAGAAAATATCCTCTACAAATGGAGATGACCACCATACCTCAGACTTATGAAGGAAAAGTCTATACACAGCCAAAAAGAAGGGAAGTGATGGCCACAGGTGCATTTATCTCCTATTAGTTGCTATTAACATTTTTAAAAAATTAATTTCCGGGGGGCTAAGTAATATTTTTTTCTGGAAAGGGGCCAGTAGGCCAAAAAAGTTTGGGAACCACTGATCTAGAGTCACACAGCTAGTAAGAGTATGAGGCAAGGCTTTTACTCAGGTCTCTCTGACCCTAATTAAGCTAACAAAAAGTTAATAGTGATTTTGAAAATAAGGCCATTCTTCTATACATTATACCATACTATCTCTCATAGGTGGATAGATATGGCTAGATAAAGAAAGAAAGATAGATAGATAGATAGATAGATAGATAGATAGATAGATGTAAATAATAGCAAGATATGTGTGAGATAGATTATAGATGATAAATTGATGATGGATACATAGATTATAGTAGGTTCATAGATGTTAGAGAAATAGATGGTATATTAATAGATGATAGATGGATGATATAAATAGAGATAGAGATAGGTAGATAGAGATAAATAGAGAGATGTATATCTCTGTATGTGCATATATCCAACAAGTACTTGAACAGAAAATTTGTCTACAAAACTCAATAAATTGTCTGTTAGCATTTCTTTCAAGACTTCGACTGATTGGGAAACATACTACATCCTGAGGCAGCCCATTCTGCTTTTGGACAGTTCTAATTGTTCAGATCTTTTCCTAAATCTATTTACCTGAAACTTTCATCTATCCATCTCCCTTAGTTCTGCCTTTGGGGTTTGGCAGATGTCTCATCTCTCTTCCCTATCTTGGATTTTCAAATGTGTGAAGACAGCTAGCACATCCCACCTACATCTTTTTAACATAATACTCAATTGCTCACTTTCCACGTTTCTAATCACTAAACATCTGTTCCTTAAACTAATCTTCATGTGGTATAATATCTAGTTCTCTATTTGGCCCCATTGTTGGACAATATTTGAGATTCTCTATGTTCTTCTCAAAATAAGATGTCCAACGTTGAAAACTATAATACACCATAACAGGACTTTCTCCCCATTTCCTTTTTTTTCAGAGTTTGGCAAGTTTATTAACAATTATGGATTCCCAAACCTCCTCACCTTGTTTAGGACAGTCCAGTGGCCCCCCAAGTTGTCTGCCCCCAAATATGTGTATATGCAAGTGATACACAGATTGGGCTCCCAGTTTACATTGTTGATCACTAAGCGGTATTCATCTCCTAGCTCTGCAACCTTTGCTGTGTGCGTAGCCACAAAAAGCAAGTGAACCAGGAGCTGTTTGTCCTGCTCTTTAGCCTTGCTGATCCAAAGAATAGATTTCTTGTGAATGATCAGAAGATGTACTGGGGCCTGAGGAACCACATTTTAAAAGACAAAAAAAAAAAAAAAACTGTTGGTCCTCATAAAGAATGTCAGCAGAAACATTTCTACTTAGATTCTTTATTTCTAAAGACTGATTTTCAGCTATGATCTTCTGATTTTCCTTTTTTTGGTTTGGGTTATCCTGCTTTTCATGGCTTCTAACAGGTCAATTCTGTTCTCTAATTTGCTTATTATTTCATTTGATTCCTGTGCATCTTTTTCCACATTGGCAATTTTGTCTTTTAAGTTGTTATTTTCTTTTTGTATTACTTTCATTTTTTTCCCCAACTTTTCTTTCCATTTTTCTGCTATCTCTCTTACTTGGTTCTTGAACTCCTTTTTGAGTACCTTAAGAGCCTGTGACCAATTTCCATTTTGGGGGAAAGTTTGGATGTATTTATTTGTTTGTCACTCTCTGCTATTCCTTCTGCATTTTGCTCTTTTTCCCCACAGAAATTACTCAGGGTCAAGAGATTTTTTTTTCTTTTGCTATTGCTTATGCTTTTGCAATAATAGATTGGGATTCCTACATGTTGCTGGATATTGCTTTCTTAGCTTCTGTCTCACAGGGCTTGGCCTTGGTAATATCTTTCCTTTCCAGTCAGAAGCCTGAGTGAGGGCAGGTAGATCTGCCATGTTCTTTGTATAAGGTGCTTTAAAGTGTTTTGCCCTGAGGCTATTTTTCCATCCCCTGCAGCCTTGACCATGGCCAAACTTGTTTCTGCCCAAACTCTGCATTCTGCTGCCCAGGCTCCACATTCTTCAGGCTCCAGTCTCAAATCTTGCTGCCAAGGTCTTGCACTGCCCTCGGGGGTAAGTCTCTGGTGCTTTCAGCAAGTCCCTGAAAATTTAGAGATTATTCTGGTCCTCTCTCTGACTCTGGTGTAGTAGGTGGTGTGGAGGAGGGATGATCATCTTGCATTTCGATTAGTGCAGTTTCTCCCCCTTCTAGCATGGAAGTTCCCCAAAACTACCTAGCTTTAAGGCTGTTTCCAGTGGGAGAGCCCCTTTACTCTTCTTATATTGATTTCTGTCCTTTTGAGATGCTTTGTAATGATTGGTTGGAAGGAGATTCAGAAGACTCCTCCTACTACTCCACCATCTTGGCTCCTAGATTCTTTATTTCTAAATGCAATCCTTTGTGTTAACATTTTTGGGCTCCCTTATCCCATGGTTGACTCATATTGCCCTTGCATTCCCAGATCTTTAAAAAAATGAAGTCATCTAGCAATCTTTCTCATGTTCTTTGCTTGTGGAGTTTATTCTTTGGATCTATATTACATACATTGTTTTCCTGTTTATTTCTATCAGAATGTGTCTTATAAAGTTCAGCTCCTTATTCTAGCCTGTTGACATCTTTTGCATCTTTACTCTTATGCCATGATGCTGATGAATTCTCCAATAACAGTGACAATATTGTGTGATAATTTCCTAGATCTTTAAAATTGTGGGGGGGGGGGATTGTTATGGAATATATTATTTTAGCATCACCAAATTCATGGGAAATAGGTAGCACAATTATTATTATTATCTTCTTTCTGTTGCAGCTCAAAGCTAAATGACTTGTCCCTTGTCATAAAATTGGTAAATGTAGGGACAGAATTTTGAATAAGATCTTTCTAATTCCATGATCAGCACTCTATCCACTACATCATGCTGCCCCTTCAAGATTTAGGTCATCTGAAATTTTTCAAAGTATATACCTTCTGCCTTCACCCAAATATTTGGAATATATGGTAGAGCAGTGGATATAGTGTTGAATTTGAATTTGGCATTTGAATCAGAAAAACTTGAGTTCAAATCTAGATTCAGATATTTCCTAAGTGACTAAGCAAATCACTTAACTTCTATTTGCCATAGGTTTTTCTTCTACAAAGTGGATATAATAATAATACCTATTTCCCAAGATTGCAGTGAGGATCAAATGAGATTATATTTGTAAAGCTTTTTCAAATCTTCAAGTGCTTATAGAGGTTATATCATTGTGATTATTATTATCATTATTATTGCTATTATATAAATGTTTAAAAAACAAAGGACCAAGGAATGATTCCTGGGACAATCCAGTGGAGAACTCCCTGTAATTTAACATAAACTCATTAATGATTATTCTTTGGCATGATTATTTAACCAATTGTAGATCTCTGCCTCTTTGTCTCTGCCTATCTATCTGTCCCTCTTCTTCCTCTGTATCTTTCTCTTTCTTCTTCCTCTTCTCTTTCCCACTCTGACCAAGTGCTGTCCTTTGAGTACATGTTTGTTTCAATTTCATTTCTTTTTGCCTTTTGAAATCAGTAAAGTCCAGTAGAGCAAACTTATAAACAAAAGCAAAATGTGTGTCCCTGATAGAAGGCATCATAGAATCTAGAGCTAGAAATACTCTTAGAGATCACCTTTGTTAGATGGTCTCTCACCTTTTCTTCAAGAACCAGACCACCACAGGCACTTTTCCTCTACCTCCAAAACATGCTGTTGGAATTTGACCATCCTTTTCCCATCTCCCCCAGAAATTTCCCCTTCAATGCTAGAACAGAAAGTGTTTGCATGGGGTAGAAAGGAGTGGTTCTTCGTCCAAGTAGTCCATGACTTTAAGAAACTGTTGGCATTTAAAAATGAATTGCCATTTCCCATTCTCATTTAAAGATTTTTTTTTAATTTTTAAAAATTGCCATTAAAAGACAAAGATCACAAGGTCTTTGTCTTTAAAGTATAGAGAGTTGAAAGAACAAGTATAGTAGCCTGGTTCTAGGCAAAACGAAGTGAAAACTTACCTATCTAAGATGATCACTAAAGTTCTTTCCATCTCTGGCTTTTTTGATCCTTTCTGTTGGGCACATATAAACTTGTGGCTGTCTGCCCAACTGTTCTTTTGAAAATGGTGATGAAAACCAAAGTGCAAAAGAATCAAATTTGGACAAGCCAGCCTTTTGAGGGAAGCCACCAGCAGATATAGAACTTTGAAACTATACACCAAGCACTTCTCAGTGAACTTTGCAAATGGTATTAAATTTGGACTCCAAATAACTGCCTTCCAAACTAAGCTCCAATTACAACTAACCAGATAGTTCACTTCCTAAGCCATATTTTCCTTGTGTATAAAAGGAGAAAGTTCTGCTAAATAACTGCAAGAAAGGGCAATAAGGTAAAAAGCGACAGCTTGGATTCAAATCCTTAACTCCTCCAATTACTATGTATATGACTTTGGGCATGTCATAACTTTTTTGAACATAAATTTCTAGAGCATTCATGGAAGTAGGGAATATCCATGCTCTAGGAATTAATGTTCCTATGTTACCTTTTGTTTTCTCTTTGGTATCCCTTCCTATCTCTTTTCTAATGCAGTTATTCAGTTAGCCACTTTAAAATATATAGTTGTGTAACTATTATTCTCAAGCTCACTCTCCCATAGTCAGGTAGGCTACATCCTCTCCTCAAGCTCCTTGGGGTACCTGAAACGTCTGTGAATCTTTCTTCTTCACTGCTCTAAACTTTAGCTGTATCCAGCCCCTACCCCACCCCACTGTTCGGCACCAGAGAATAGTCCCCCTGTTCCATTTAACCACCTAACATTAGATTTCACAAAGGGATATATTACTTTTAAGATACATCAAGAACAAAACGGCAAACATTTCCTCCCAATCTTCAGGGGCATATTTTACCTAATCCTTCCTCAGGTTCTGGAGAGAGTGGGCTAACACTCTTCACACTATTTCTATATAATGATCCCACCGAGTTCACAACCAGACATAGTGTGTGTGCAAGGTAGGATGCATCATCATTTCAGCTTCCCTACCTCTGGGCTGGGTCCTGAAGGTTATTGCTTGTCTATGGGTCAGCAAAGCTGAGCTATGTACAGAACCCACATGCAGGGATGCTTCTTTCCCTTCATAAAAACAGAAAAGAACAAAGATCTAGGCAAGCAGAAAGCCAGGCTTAAATCCGCTGGACTACATGGTGACTTCGGTGGGGAGTGCCAAAGTCATCCAGCCTTACAGTCTTATCTCTCACCAGAAACCATCAGTGAGGGAGTCCAAAGATCTGCACAGAGAAAATGGTCAATGGGATTATATTGAGGCTAATTTAGGACTTTTTGATGATGCCCCATAATCTGCCTAAAAGGCTTTTCCTAACGGTGCGGTTAGCAGACTAGAACCAATTAAAGAACATCTACTCATGCTCAGTAATCTCTCCAAGTCATTTCCATTCTAGTCATCAAAGCCCTAATTAGGAGTACCATTCTTAGCCTTGCCATGTAAGGAGATGTGGTCTAAAGCATCCTGTACATGCACTCTGGTGTTGATTTTGACACAAAGGAAGTAAATCTCAGGATACACTGACTATCCAGATACTGGGTGTTTATGTTTATGCTACTGACTTAGTTTGGTACAAAGTTGAAGTATTTATTAGTCTTTTCCAGGTCCTTCATGTTTTATCCTATAAAAGGGGCCATGATCATTGTTAGGGGTGGGTGGGAAAAGAGCCTTTAATGCACTGCTGGTAGAACTGTGAATTGGTATAGTCATTCTGGAGAGCAATTTGGAGCAATGTCCTAAAGGTACGAAATTGTATTTATTCTGACTGAACAATATCATTACTAGGCACCTACCACCAAAGGATAAAAGAAATCCTATATGTACAAAACATATTTGCAGTAGATTTTTGGTGTTGGCAAATAAATAGAAACTATGGCACTATCTATCAATTCACGGATGACTGAACAAATTATGACATATCAATGTGATAGGATACTGTTTGTCATGAAAAATGACAAAAGAAATGGTTTCATATGAATCTAAAAAGACTTGTATGAACTAATACTGAATGAAGTGAGCCAAAACAAGAAAATAACTTATGCCATAACAATATTATAAAACAAACAATAATAAACCTTTGAAAGAACTTTGATCATGATTCCAGAAGAGCAATTTAAGTATATATGTATGTATTTACATACATATATGTATACATCTCTCTATGTGAGTACATGTATATATCTCTATATATGTGTGGGTATATATTTGTGTGTGTATACACACACACACACACACACACACACACACACACACATAGATTTTTCCCCCCAGTTCCTAATAGAGAGGCAATAAACTAAATATGCGGAATGAGACACAGATTTTTGGATAGTAGAGGAATTTTTGTGTTGTATGACTGTGAATATTTCTTATAAAGGTTATATTTTTATTTTATTTTCCCTTTCTCACTTAGGAAGTGAAATAAAGGACAGAAAATAAATCCTTATTAATTGAAAAATCAATAAGTGGTGCAGCAAATAGAGTGCCAGATCTAAGGTCAAGAAGATATCTTCCTGAGTTCAAGTCTGGCCTTAGACATTTACTAGCTACATGACCCTGGGCAAATCACTTTACCCTGTTTGCCTCAGTTTCTTCATGTTTAAAATGAGCTGAAGAAGAAAATGCAAAAGTACTCCAATATCTTGGCTGAGAAAATTCACTCTAATATGACTAAAATGGCTGAACAAAAAAAAATTTGCCTTTGGGTATCAATGTCATTTTATATTCATTGACTTAACTTTTATACTGTAATCCTAACTCATGGAATTCACCTTATTATTGGTGAATTGCTCTTAGGACTAGTATGTTTGGGAAGTGCCCCAAATTTGCCAACATCTCCTGACTTTACTCTTTGCTTTTTGGACTTCCAAACCATGCTACAATAATCCTTCCCACAACTGCTTGTCAGCTCCATTTTGTCTATTGCCTTCTCTCATTAGAATGCAAGTTTTTTGAAGGCAGATTATCTCTTTTTTTAATTTTGCTCATGATTGTATCACCAGTGCTTAGTATAGTGCCTGACATTTAGTAAGAACTCAATAAGTCCTTTCCTTCCTTCCTTCCTTCCTTC
>NC_058132.1:160774632-160783072 GCF_016433145.1 Gracilinanus agilis
CTTCCTTCCTTCCTTCCTTCCTTCCTTCCTTCCTTCCTTCCTTCCTTCCTTCTTTCCTTCCTTCTTTCCTTCCTTTTTTTCCTCTCCTCATACTTTTCTTTTTTCCCTTCCTTCCTGTTTATAGATGAAATCTATAAATCAATCAACCAACATTTATTAAGTACTTACCCAGTGGCAGGAACTAAGCCTTGGGAAAATAAAGATTTTTAAAAAGAAACAAAAAATAAACAGTCTCAGTCTCAAGAAGTTTACGTTCTAATGGAGATGAGGAGAACATCATTTATTTGTGCAGACATACAACATACATTAAAAAGAGATATAAGAGAGATAACCTAGAAGGAAAGACACTAGCATCTGGGAGAACTGGGAAAGGTATACTTCAAAAAGTATCAAGTGAGCAGATCTTGAAGGAAGAAAGAAAGTCTAAGAGGCAAAGGTAAGAAGGGTAATTATTCTAGAAGTAGAAGACCAAAAAAAAACACAAAATATGGAATGTTTTATATGAAGAAATGTAAGTAAGCTAGTATGGATGGACTATAGATTGTATAGAGAAGAGAGTGTAAGAAGGCTGAAAATAGAAGAGGCTTGTTGGGAAAAGCTTTAAATGTCAAATAGGAGTCCATGTTAAATCCTAAAGCTAATAAGGAGATCCTGGAGTTTATAAAGAAGATGGTAACATGGTCTAACTTACACTCAAAGATAATCCCTTTAGCAACTATTTGGAAGAAAGATTGGAATAGGGAGACACTTGAAGCTGAGATATTAAATTGTGAAACTACTGCAACAGTCCAGTCAAGATATGAGAAGGCCATGAGCTAAAATAAGGTCTCATGTGATTAAAAGGGGAGACTTAATCAAGTGATGTTGTCAAGGGGGCAGCTGGGTGTCTCAGTAGATTGAGAGCCAAGCCTAGAGAGGGGAGGTCCTAGTTTCAAATCTGACCTCAGACACTTCCTAGCTGTGTGACCCTGGGCAAGTCACTTAACCCCCACTGCCTAGCACTTACCATTCATCTACCTTAGATCCAATACACAGCAGTGATTCTAAGATGGAAGGTAAGGGTTTTAAAAAAAGGAGAGATGTCAATAAAAAACAATATTTGGCAACCAATTAGCTTCAGAGATAAATGAGTCAAGATGGCTTCTGTTGTGAGGATTACAATCCTCACAACATTCAGAACTATGAAGAGGGAACAGTTAAGTGGCTTAGTGGATTAAGAGCCGGGTCTAAAGATAGGAGATGTCAGGTTCTAATCTGGCCCCAAACACTTTCCAGCTATGTGACCCTGGACAAGTCACTTAGCCACATTGCCTAGCCCTTACTTTTCTTCTGTCTTAAAACTACTACATAGTGTGCATTCTTATATGGAAGTTAAAGATTTAAAAAAAGAAAGAATTATGAAGAAACATAACTACAAAGATGGTAGTGATATGAATATAGGGAGGGAAATTCAAAAGGGAGGTAGGTTGGGTTAGTGGGGTAATGTAGACGAAGATATCCAGTATAAAAATGAAATTTTATAAAGATAAATGTAAAATTTTACATTTGGGTTAAACAAATCAACTGTGCAAGTACGGAATAGGTAGATATCCAAAAGAGGGGCAGCTGGGTAGCTCAGTGGAGTGAGAGTCAGGCCTAGAGGCAGGAGGTCCTAGGTTCAAACCCGGCCTCAGTCACTTCCCAGCTGTGTGACCCTGGGCAAGTCACTTGACCCCCATTGCCCACCCTTACCAATCTTCCACCTATGAGACAATACACAGAAGTACAAGGGTTTAAAAAAAAATGTCCAAAAGACAATTCATGATATAGCCCTGGAACTCAGAAAAGCAACTGGATATATAAAAATTTGGGTTAGGTGGAGAAATATGCACTCTGTAATGACACAGTTTGCTGGATTCACATTGCTAATTGAACATCTGACTTTAAAAAAAAAAACATTCATAAATGAGCTACTGCTGTTTACTTGACTGATCAAATGAACACCTTCAGCAAGACATTTAACATTCTCTCATGATAACCTTGTAGACAAGTTAAACTGGAGGATAGTATACAGTTGGGTAGGCACAGAATTAGGGAAAATGGCCAGTCATAGTGTTACTTGATGGATCAATGGCAACCCAGAGGGATGCCTCCTCTGCAGGATTCCAAAGTTCTGTCTTGGCCTTGCTCTGTGCAAAAAAAATGAAAAATTTAAAAAAATGATCACTTACTCCAATGAAGGCATAGATGTCATGCCTATCAAATTTGTGGATGTCACAGAGCTGAGAGGATAGCTAACACTTAGATGACAGAATTAGGTTCCAAAAATATCCTGACAGCCTGGAACAATGGGCTGAATCAAAAAAGATGAAATTTTATAAAGATAAATGTAAAATTTTACATTTGGGTTAAACAAATCAACTGTGCAAGTACGGAATAGGTAGATGTGGCAGGAAAGTAACTCATGTGAAAAGGCCAAGGAATTTTATTGGATTGTGAACTCAATAGGAGTTCAGAATGTAGCATAATCAGAAAAGCTAATGTGATCTTAGGTTTCCTTAATAGAAGGATAGTGTCTAACATAAGGAAAATGGTCATTTAACTATATTCCATGCTAGTCAGATATGTAGAGCCATTTGTCTCATTTTGGATGCCCCATTATAGGCTTTTACATGCTTGAGCATGGTCAGGAGAGGATGACATAATATGGAGTTATTGTTGCTTTTTTTTTTTTTAACGACACGAGTCCCCATCAATTAGGGAATGGCTAGAAAAGTTGTGATTGTGGCATACGATTATTATGGAATAGTACTGCACTGTAAGAAATGATGAGCAGAGGAACAGATAAGTGGCTCAGGAGATTGAGAGCCATACCTAGAGACAGAATGTCCTGGGTTCAAATCTGACCTCAGACACCACTTAGCTATTATTTCTGGGCAAGTTATTTAATCCCCATTGCCTAGTGTTTACTGCTCACCTGCCTTGGAACCCATAAACAGATTGTAAGATGAAAGATCAGAGTTAAGAAGAAAAAGAAATGATGAATGGGTTAATATTGGAAAGACATGAAAAGACCTACGTGATATTGAGAAGAGTGAAATGAGCAGAACCAAGAGAACAGTATAAATATTGTTTGAAGAATGACTTGTGTATATCCACATCCAGAGAAAGAAATGATAGATAGAAAGAAATAAGACATAATTTTATATATAAAAGTATATCCTTTTGTTGAATTATATATGTATTCTCTAATGGAGAGCAGGAAAGGAGGGAGAGAGTTAAGTGGGTATCTAAATATAACAAACAAGTACATAACATTTAAAAATGAAATAAAATGTTTTGTTTTAAGTCATAAGACAATGAGTTCAACTTAAACAAGTATTTATTAAATGCCTAATATCTTTAAGGTACTATATAAATAACTTTTATTTATGTTGTCCACATATAATCTAGAAGCCCCCAAAACTTGTAGCCTAGAAATATTCGAGGAACCCCTGTTTAGTTAGCTCAGAGGTGAAAGTCCAGGGCTTGACCTTGTGGGTGATGGTTCTTCCCTGAGAGAATGTCCAACTTCACTAATCTCAAACTAACAATAAACCTTACTTGACCTTGAGTGGGGATGATCATTCTCATCAGAGCCAAGCCCAAGCCTAGTGGCTTTTCTTGTCTCCAGAAGCCTCTCCCTGTAGATCACACTGTCCTTCTGAGGATCGAACTTGGGACGGTCAGCTTAGGAGATTGACATGCTGCCAACTGCACCAAAGAGTCACTCGGCTTGGTCTTGACTCTGTTAGGAATGATCATCCCTACTCAAGCTCAAGTAAGGCTTGTTGTTAGTTTGAGATTTGTGAAGTTGGACTCTCCCTCAGGGAAGAACCATCATCCACAAGGTCAAACCAGGACTTTCACCTCTGAGCTAACTAAACAGGGGTTCCTCGAATATTTCTAGGCTACAAGTTTGGGGGCTTCTAGATTCTATGTGGACAATATAATCATTTTTACAGGTGTTGACTCATTTGAACTTCATAAAATTCCATGAGGGGTTTGATACTGATATCATAGACTAAGTTGTTTCATTTGTAAGATGACTGCTCAATGCTAAGTGATTTGTGCATGATCTCAAAGCAAACTAAATGTCAGAGAAAAGATTCCAATCTAAGTATCTCCTGATTCTAAATTCGGCACTGTTTTCTTTTTTTTTTCCTCCTGTGTCTGGATTCCTTTGTTGGTTTGAAGGATATGGGGTTTTTAATCTGGAGAAAACTATGGGCAGGACATGATAGAAATTCCCAAGGAATTTAAATGTTAACACATTTTTAAAAAAGGATTATACTTTTTCCCACTTGAGATACTAAATGATAGAATTAGAATTAATGAATGGAAGTTGTAGGGAAGGAAAATTGAGTTTAAAGTAAACAATTGCCTTTTAATCAATCATGTCCAAAAACAGGATGGGATGATTCAGGAGACAATTAGTTCCCTATCTTTAGAGCCCTTCAGACATAGGCTTGATGACCACTTGTTGAAGATATTGTAAGAAGAGTGAATGATCTGAATATGGGTAAGACTAGGTAACGCCTGAGCTTTCTTCTAATTCTAAACTGATATGTTAAGGAAGAAATGGGCTATATTAAGAAGTTGTGAGCATAAACAAGTTGCCTCTGTTCCAATTCCTAATCATGTTCCTTCCCCTCAAAAGTTTTTGCTATCTTTTTGAAGTTTACCACATCTACAAAACAATTAGCACAGTGGAGCCCGAGGCATGATTAGTTTTGAAGGGGCAAATAAAAAGATAAAAAGTATCCTCAAAGGAAAAAATATCATGTCAGTGAGAGGTAAAAAACTATCTTGAGGACAAGTAATAAAATGAATTTACTGTCCATATCTCTGATAAGAATGAAGGTAAGGGAGTTTTTCTTAAGGTGGGGAAGGCATGGGAATCAATAAGATCTTGACATTTTTCTAAGTTCTGATTTGTTGTGTAACCCAAACTAATCTGAAGGCCTGACTCACAAAAAAAGCTGAACATGTCAGGTTGATTTCATGTTAAAAAATAATTAATCAGGGGGCAGCTAGGTAGCTCAGTGGAGTGAGAGTCAGGCCTAGAGACAGGAGGTCCTAGGTTCAAACCCGGCCTCAGCCACTTCCCAGCTGTGTGACCCTGGGCAAGTCACTTGACTCCCATTGCCCATCCTTACCAATCTTCCACCTATGAGACAATACATCGAAGTACAAGGGTTTAAAAAAAAAAAAAGAAAGAAAAAAAGAAGTAAGGTCTAAGAAGACTAGAATGGAAAGAAGGGGCTAAGCTATGAAAGACTTTGAATGCCAAACTGAGCATTTTTTATTTGCTTGTAGAGGCAATAGGGAACCACCAGAATTGAGAGAGAGAGAGAGAGAGAGAGAGAGAGAGAGNGGTCTAAGAAGACTAGAATGGAAAGAAGGGGCTAAGCTATGAAAGACTTTGAATGCCAAACTGAGCATTTTTTATTTGCTTGTAGAGGCAATAGGGAACCACCAGAATTGAGAGAGAGAGAGAGAGAGAGAGAGAGAGAGAGAGAGAGAGAGAGAGAGAATCAGACCTGCTTTAGGAAAAATCACTGGTGGTAGAATGTAGGATGGATTGAAGCATTGAAGCAGGCAAATTCACCACTGGTGGTAGAATGGAGGATGGATTGAAGCAGCCAGATTCACCAGCAGGCTAATACAATAATACAGGTAGGAGGTAATGAGAACCTGCACTAAAGTAGTAGCAATGTCAGAGAGAAGGGGAATATTTGAGAGATGTTACCTAGATGAAATCTTGACAACAGATTGGATATGGGGGTGGAGGTGGGGTGTGAGAGCTAGCAAGTAATCAGGGGGATGGTTTTGCCCTATGGAAAAGGCGGGGAGGATTTGGAGGGAAAGGTAATGGATTCTGTTTTGGTTATGAGTTTAAAATGTCTACTGGAAATCTAGTTCATGATATCTGAAAAAAAATTGGAGATGCGAGATTGAACACTAGCAATGAGATTAGAACAGGAAATATTTGAGAATCATCAGCATAGAGATGGCAGTTAAATCCACAGTAGTTGTTGAGATCACCAAGTGGCAAAGAGAAAGTGCAGAAGACAACTAAGGACAGAAATGTGAGGGACACCTGCAGTTAGTTAATCTTACCTAGAGGAAGAGCTAGCAAAGGAGACAGGGAAGTGATATTCATATAGAGAAGAGGAAAACCAGGAGAGAGCAATGTGAAAATGGAGAGAGAAGAGAAGAGAATATCAAAGAAGACAAAATGAGTAGCAGTGTCAAAGGTTAAAGAGAGGTCAAGGAGAATGAGGACAGAGAAAAGGCCATTGAATTTGGCAACTAATGGATCATTAACTGAAAGTAAAAATAGAGGCTAAGTGATCCATGCAAAGAAGTAGACCATGTTCCTTGAAGAGAAGAGTTGTACTTCTGATTCTCTTCTGGAGAACGATGGAGTTCCAGAGATGGCAATGAATGAAGATAATAGTAGAAAAACAAAGAGTTCCTGGGCCAAGTTGAGAGCTATGGGAGTGTAAACCAGCTTCAGTGGAATGGCAGTGGTGAAATGATGGAAAAATTCCTGGATCTAGAATACTCTGTTTAAAAATTAATTTCTAGACTAAACAGGAAATACATCCAAAAAGTAACAAGGGGAAGAATCAAGACATAAAATAGCCAAACTAGACATTACCCTTTTTTGTAACTAGGAATTCTATAGACCTGAAATTTTTTCCTGTTGCTGGACCACTTTGGCCCCATGGTAGTAGTATAAGCATAGAGGACAATATGAGTCCCTGGGGGAGGTTCTCTATACCAGAAAAGTAAAAACAAATTATCTAAAATTATTTGTGCTCTCAATTTTAAAATTCTGATTGTTTGCATTTATGGTAAGAGTTTAATTCTTTTGTTTTAGAGACCTAGACATGAACCAAATTCACAGAGGACATGAATATGAAAATAAACTAAAGAGAGATCATTATTTTGGAGCTGCCAGAAGAGAAGTCTGGTCCATGGAAACTCAGAATTGATGCTTCAGATCATAGTTTACATATGCTTCTAGAAAACTCAAGGAAGGTATGTACTAACATGCTAAAGGACTCTGTCTTTGGCCATATTCTGGTTAAAATTTTTATTAGTGATTTGAACAAATTTATAGAATGTATACTTATCAAATTTACAGATGGCACAAAACTGGGAGGGATAGCTAAGGTGACAGAATTAGGATCCAAAATTATCTCAGTACACTGGAACTATGGATCAATTTAACAAGTGTGATTTTAATAGGGATATATGTAAAATTCTTCATTTAGGTTCCAAAAATCAACTGCTCAGGATGACAGGATGAGGAAAACCTGGGTAAAAAGCAATTTATGTGAAATAGACATGGGTTATAATTGACTATAAACTCAATATGAGCTAATAGTGTAGCTTGACAGCCAAGTCCCATCAGCATCTCAAGCTCAGCACATCGAAAATAGAATTCTTCATCATCTCTGTTAAATCATGCCCCCTATTTCCCTTCCAAATGCTCAGGTTTGCAACCATGGACTCATTCTTGGCTCTTCTCTTTTCATTGAAACCCATATCCTATTAAGTGCCAAGTCTTATTGATTTGACTTTAATAATGCATCTGACATTCATCTCTTTCTCAAATTTACATGCTTATTATCTTAATTCAAGCTCCCATTACATTTTTTTTTCTGGACTCTTGCAATAACCTACTAACTGATCTCAATGCTTTCAGTCTTTCCCCTTTATGCTCTATCCTACTCTTGGCTACAAAATAATCTTCCTTAAAAACAAGTCTGATCATGTCACTTCCTTGCTCAAAAATCTTTAGTGATTCCCATTTGCCTCTAAGATACAATATTAATTTATCAATCTGACTCATCCCCAATCTGAATTCAGCCTAACTTTATAGACTTATTTTACAGTATTGCCCTTCACAAATAACCTGTATTTCAGTCAAACCAGACAACTAACTATTCCCTTACAGAATCCTACATTTTTTTTGTTTTTTTAATTTGTTTGTTTGTTTGTTTGTTTGTCACCTTTCCCTATGACAGAATGCTCTTCTTCTTCACTTCTGTCTCTCAGAGTCCTTAGCTCCCTTCAAGGCTCAGTTCAAGTACCAACTCCTACACAAGTGAACCCTCACCTATCTGGGGAGTTCTGTTCCAGAGACTGGTGATAGGTGAAAATCTATGAAGCACAGTCACTGAATCAATCAATGCCCAGGATACAGAACACAGTGCTATTGTTGGTTGTCTTTCATTCCATCAGCCAATAGTGTGCCCTGTACAATCTCAGGTTGGCAAACTTGCAAGTAGTAGTGGTGTTTTGCATTTCCATTGTGTAGAGTAAGATATTCATCTGCAAAATCTCACAATATAGCAAAAACTCCACCATACAGAATATCTATCTATCTATCTATCTATCTATCTAT
>NC_058132.1:160786003-160950791 GCF_016433145.1 Gracilinanus agilis
TATCTATCTATCTATCTATCTATCTATCTATATCTATATCTATATATCTATATATATATATATATATATATATATTACTTACTATCTAGAGAAATATACAACCTGTAAAGAGATTAATAAATAAGAGTTAATTTGAAGGAGAACATAAATAACAAGAGGAATAAAGAAAAGCTTTTTTTAGGAAGTGGCTCATCAGATGAGTCTTAAAGAAAAGGAAGGATTCTAAGAGGCAGAAGTCAAATGAGGACATTCCATTGATAGGGACATGGTTTTTGCAAATATATATATATATATATACATATATATATATATATATTTAAAGCTGTGATAATTAAATTGCAATATAGCGAGGTACAACTATACACTATTTCTTGACCTCATTCCACTTACCAGGTTTTAGTGCTCTTGTCTTCCTCAAACTACTTTATTTGTCTTATTTGTGAACTAGTTACCTTCCCAAATAGAATGGTAACTCCTTAGAAGCATGGGCTATTTTATCATTGTCTTCAATTACAAATATTTTGTATATAAATTGTTTACTGAAATCCATTGACTATAAAGTCCAAAGTCACATAGGGAGTTAAAGATCTGAAGCAGGATCTGAGTCCAGTGCTTGGCTTTGAGGGCAAATCTCTATCCTTACAAGGCACCCACTAAATGTGAGACATTTTATAAATCCCTAGGAATACAGAGACCTAAGAAAAAATACTCCCTTCCCTCAAGGATCTTACTATCTAGAGAAATATACAACCTGTAAAGAGATTAGTAAATAAGAGTTAATTTGAGAAAAGAGAACATAAATAACAAGAGGAATAAAGAAAAGCTTCCTTTAGGAAGTGGCTCATCAAATGAGTCTTAAAGAAAAGGAAGGATTCTAAGAGGAAGAAGTCAAATGAGGATATTCCATGGATAGGGGGATAGTTTTTGCAAATATATGTAGGTGAAATAGGGAATGCTGAATTTTGGGAAGCAGAAATAGATTAGTTTGGCTATGATAGAGTCAATCTAATCAATAAACATGTATTAAATGACTACTATGTGATGGGCATTGGGGATACAAAAAGAAACATAGAGTGTGTGATGGTAGCAAAGCAATCAATAAACATCTATTAAGGACCTACTGTGTGTGAGGCACTATATACCAAGTTCTGGGGATACAAAAAGAAGCAAAATGTGTAAGTCTGGGGGAAAAAAAGGCTTAAGCTATCAGTAAAGGCTTTAAATGCCAATCTGAGGAGTTTTTTGTTTTTTGTTTTTCTTTTGAAGCATTAGGGAACTACTGGAGATGACTTGAGAAAAAAGTGAGATTTAAAGTCTTGTGCTGACCAAAAAACATTCCTCTGTTCTCTAAGCACCAGACTGTGCCTAAGTCACATAGTTAGGAACAAGGAAGAGAACTTTTCAATCAAAGGTTCTAGATTTAAGGACCTTGCTTCTTTAAGGATTCAAGCTGGTAATTGTTCTACAGTGTATCAGAATGCTCATTCTACTGGGTTTTTGTTAAGTTCAGAAATAAAAAAATTCAATTTAATGTTCAAAAGAATAAGAACAAATAAAACTACCCTCCAAACTTTGCAGAGGTGGAGGATGTGTGTGTTGAATTGCTGCCTTCCAGACTCCTATTTTGTATTTTCTCTCCCTATTAGACTGAAAGCTTCTTGAGGACCAGAGCTGTCTTTTATTAATTACATCCTCAGTATTTAGCAAAGTACTAGGCATGTAGTAGCTGCTTAATAAATATTTGTTAGATTAAAACAGATTTGAATATTTCATATTTTTGTGGTTGGCTAATGTATTGATTGATTTTGCTGAACTTTTCTGTCTTTGTTGCAAGAGGAGAGAAGATAAATATATTTGGAAATGAATGTGATAAAAAAGAAGATATCAATGACATTTTTAAATAAAGAGGAAAAACATAAAAGAAAATTAAAAAAAACAGTCTGAATAATATAATCATTGCATTCCAGGGCAAATAAAAGGCATGTTTTTTGCTCTATCTTCTGAAAAGCTGTGAAATATATATATACTCACATATGTATATGTGTGTGTATATAAATATAATTCATATTATATGTGCATAGAGAGGAGATAAAGATACAAAGTGTGTTTAAATATTTCATATTATACATATGTATACATATGTATTTCTCTATATATGTATATTTACATATGTCTGTTTAAGGTCCCAGAGTCATGTGTGTGTGTGTAATGGATCATGCTCAAAGTGTTTCTAGAGGGTTATCCTAAAATATAAGGTTAAAAAAAAAAAGAAAAGAATTACCATGAAATATGATCCAGAAACCCAGACAAATGTCAGTGATCTTCCAGTGAAAACACTAGAAGTTCAAGCAACATCCCATTTTCAAGTAATCCTACAAGAGTCTTAAAAGGAGTCCTTCTTGGCAGGCCTTCACTGAGGGAAGGGAGTACAAAGGATGACTGCTGGGGGATAATTGGTGCCCAAAGCAGACAGGCCTGATTGGAGTAAAATTTGGGTGCAGTCCCTTGCCTGAATTCTTTTTCTTTAGTTCAAAGAGAAGGCAACTTTCTCCTCCATTTGCCTGCCTTTTTGCCTTTCATTGTCACCAATCCAGGGTCTGCATGAAGGATAATTCCCATGGGTCGCAGGATCAAATGAAGCAATTTAGACCAAATTGCATTCACTTCATACTTTTGCATTAATCTTTGAACTTCTGGAATTCTGCTGCACTGAAATCATTATGGATGCAGTCCCTGGGGATTTGCATTCATTTAGAAAGCTTACACAAGCTGTCCCAACCCAACCCTTTGGAGTCTTCTGGGAGTTATCTTATTCTTGATAAAGAGCCCTTTTCTCCCAGTCTCCTTTCTCCTTCTCACCTTCTCTTTTAATTCATCTTATATCTCCTCAGATGCCTTCCAGGATGGCTGAACTATGGGGCCAATGGGGAGACAAGATAACTGGCCTGCTAGGAAATCCTTGCTGTTTGGAGTGCCTTAAAACTTCTCATATCAAGAATAGGCAGGTATTGGTTTTGAACAACTTTGGGGATTCTTCTGATTCCTACCAGATATATCTAGTTCTGCAAAATAATAGCACACACACTCCCACAAAGAAACCAGGACTATAAGCAGCTCAGGGGCAGTTTCCTTTGAAGTTTCTAGTCAGATTCATCCTACTTTCATGACTTAACAAGTTTGGACCTTCTCTTTGAGTTACATATATCAGCAAGGTCTAATTTCCAGTACCTTTCACTCCTGTGCTGGGGCTAGAAGGAAGAGGTCGAGCTTATCTTGGTCAGATCAAAGATGTGTCCCAATTTCTATGAGGAGAGAGAATTGGATTATGCATTGCCCCATTGTGTCTCACAGGTACTTAAATACTTCCTGGTCAGAATTACTCCTCCTTTTCCATGTTCCAAATGGACTTAGAAATGAAACAGTATTGGTGCATAGGAAGGACAAATGGGGACAGAAAACTGAATAGACAATGAAAGGGAAAAATATTCCAGTTTGATTTTAGAATCTTGCCTAGTACTAATAAATAAGTATTAACAAGAACTACAAAAATAGCTAATATTTATACATCACATGTTTTGTTTTGTTTTTTTTTTGGGGGGGGGGCACTCTGAAAAGTTCTAGAGCAAAGGATAACACCCTAGAGAATATCAGCAGCTTGGTGAGAAAAGAATATTTAACCCTGCCCTGACTTCAAATAACTTTTCTTTTAACCCATGGAAATGACCAGTATAGAGGACAGTCTAATGGAGAGAGTATGCAAAAGCTGGACAATCAATGGGTATAATGGTAAAGGGGAGGAAGAAACCTGCTCCTCAGAGACCCTAAGCCAGTGGTGGTGAACCTGTTAGAGACTAAATGCCCACTGCAACTCTCATGCTACATGTGATTCCCCCACCTTACCCCAGACAAGGGAGGGAGGAAGTGCTCCCATTAGACTGCTTGGCAGAGGGGTGGATCATTTGAGAAATGTTCTTAGCACGCATGAAGAGGGGAAAGGGAGCAGCCTCTGCCAGCATGTGTGCCATAGGTTTACCAACACAAGGCTAGTCCTTACCACTATGAGACATAAGTTTTTAAAGATGGTCTAGGAGAGGGTTGATGTGATGACAGAACCCTGAGAAGAGTTGCCTCACACAGCAATGTGTTTGGTAGGGAATGAAAGAGTTGAGATAATATAAAAATGATTCTCTGGGTGCAGAAGATAGATTCATTTCCTAACTCCTCTTCCTGAGTTCAAATCTGGCAACAGACACTTGCTAATTATGTGACTGAGTTAAATATCCCTCCTTGCCTCTCTTCATCTGCAAAATGAACTGGAAAAGGAAATGGCAAAGCACTCTGGTATCTTTGCCAGGAAAACCCCAAATAGGGTCATGAAAAGGAGACCCTTAGGAGTTACCTTGGTTAAAACTCCCTTTTGTCTCATGCTAGTTAGACTCCAGAAATGATAGATAATGCCCCTCATCACAAAATAATGCCAGGATGCCTCAGAAATGAGATTTAAGACACTCCCAAGAGAATGAGACTTGAGAACTGTGATCAATCTGAAGCACAGAGAAAACTGGATGGACTTGATTATCTGAGGATATCTTTTCCCACAGAGATATTGTGACCCCTAGCATTTACTCAAGCCCTAAAGTCATTAAATAACAACTAGCAAAGGCATTCAGGTGATTAAATTAAAACACTTGAGGAAATTACACCATCAGCTTTCAATAAATCTGACTCAAAGACTCTCTAAGGAAATGGGTAAAAGTGGTACTAATTGGGCCCCTTACTGAAATCATCCAGAAAGGAATAAAAAAGGCTGAGCTGTCATTCTGGACCAAGTCAAAGAGAGGAGGGAGATTGAAGTTTGATTTTCCTTAAGCCAAAAGACTTTGTTTTCATTTTCTAGAAAAAATGTTGTATGAATGTTAGTGTGTGTGCTAATGTATTTCTACTTTAGGTTTCCCACTTTCTTCTAGCCCCCCTCTAAACCTCTGTCATTTAAAAGCAGTGTCAATATTAGTTTTATTTCCTTCCTGAATTGAGGCAGGTCAAGAATTCTCTTGCTCTTTATTTAAAAGGAAGATGGAGAAATACTAGTCAAGAACATGTATTCTGAGATTGTAACCTGGATGTCTGAACATTTTTTGTTTGATTCTCAAATAAGGATTCCTGGTCTTAGGGTTGAGAAGTAGTCTTGAGCATCTCCAGGGAACAGGAGGCCCTTGATCCATGAAGGAGATATGTAAGGCAATCTAGAGCTTGCCTTCCCCATAGACTCTGTAAGTAGCTGCCTATTAGATCTGATTTTTGGCCTTGGTAAAAGGCCTTCCTGTCCCAAAAATATTTCACCTGTAGGCATGCCTATAATCCTCTTAATGAGACAGTACACTATTATAGGAGTTACACTTTTCTGGGTGTCTAGGGATGTGGCTTCATATCCAGAATCTGCCACTTGTTTACTACCTGAATATTGGCAATTTGTCTTTTAACTTCTAGTAGCATCACTTTCCTACTCTGTAAAATGGGGATAATGATATCTGCATTTCTTTCTTTAAAAATTGAATTAATTAATTAAGAATATTTTTCCATGGTTACAATTCATGTTCTTTCCCTCCCCTCCTCTCACCCCCTCCCATAGCCAATGAGCAATTTCACTAGGTTTTATATGTATCATTGATCAAGACCTATTGCCATATTATTAACATTTGCAATAGAGCAATCATTTAAAGTCTACATCCCCAATCATATCCTCATCAAACCATGTGGTCAAGGAAATATTTTTCTTCTGTGTGTTTCTACTCCCACAATACTTTCTCTAGATGTGGTTAGTGTTCTTTCTCATAAGTCCCTCAGAATTGTCCTGGATCATTGCATTACTGCTAGCAGAGAAGTCCATTATGTTTTATTGTGCCACAGTATATCAGTCTCTGTGTACAATTTTCCCCTGGATCTGCTCCTTCTGCTCTGCATTGATTCCTGGAAGTCTTTCCAGTTCATATGGAATTCCTCCAGTTCATCATTCCTTTCAGCACAATAGTATTCCATCACCAACAGATACCACAATTTGTTCAGCCATTCCCCAATTGAAGGGCACACCCTCATTTTCCAATTTTTTGCCACCACGAAGAGATAGCTCTTTGAGATACAGACTCAGCAGTGGTATGGCTGGGTCAAAGGGCAGGGAGTCATTTAAAGCCCTTTGGATATAGCCCTAAATTGCCTTCCAGAATGGTTGGATCAATTCAAAACTGCACCAGCAGTGTATTAGTGTCCCAATTTTGCCACATTCCCTCCAACACTTATTACTTTCCTTTGCTGTCATATTAGCCAACCTGCTATGAGGTTGTACCTCAGAGTTGTTTTGATTTGCATTTCTCTAATTATAAGAGATTTAGAACATTTTTTCATGTGCTTATTGATAGTTTTGATTTCTTTATCTGAAAACTGCCTTATTCATGTTGTGTCATTTGAAATTGTTATAAGCCCTGGAAGACAATGTCTCCTAGGACTCTCTCTGCTACAACTTCCCCTGACACCTCCCACTTCCTTTGTGGGAGGTGTCAGAGAAAGTATAAAAGGGAAAGTTTGGCGCCTTTTCTCTCTCTCAACCCTGGAAGCTTAGCTCTCTCTACCCAGGAGAGTCTGCTTTCTATGCTGGAAGCTCAGCTTTCTACCCTGAGACCCTGATCTCTCTCTTGGCGCCTTTTTCCCTTTCTTCCTACCTCCTAGTTTTCCCTAGATCGTCCCTTTCCTAATCTAAATAAAGCCTAGCTATTCAAACCCTAAAGTTGCTCTCTGATCATTCATTTGAGGGCTCTGGTCAATTTCCCCCTGCTGGGACTGGGGACCTCTACCTTCCTTTCCCTTTCTCTACTTTCCTCTTTCCTTTCTCCCATTCCATCCTACCTTCCTACCTTCACTTTCACCACTCAGTATCCTTTGCCCATTTATTAATTGGGGAATGGCTTGATTTTTTTTGTACACTTGTTGTAGCTCTCTAATTTGAAAAATTAGACCTTTATCAGAGATTTTTTGTTATGAAGACTTTTTTTTTTCAAATTTGTTGATTGCCTTTTAATTTTGGATGCATTGGTTTTGTTTGTACAAAACCTTTTTAATTTAATGTAATCAAAATTATTTATTTTATATTTTGTGATATTATTTATTTCTAGCTTGGTCTTAAATTATTTTCATTCCCATAGATCTGACAGGTATACTATTCTATGTTCATCTAATTTACTTATAGTTTCTGTCTTTATATTTGAGTCATTTACCTATTCTGAATTTATTTTGGTATAGAGTAGAGGTGTTGATCTAGTTCTAATCTCTCCCATACTGTTTTCCAATTTTCCCAGAAGTTTTTGTCAAATTGTAGGTTCTTGTCCCCAAAGCTGGGATCTTTCAGGTTATCATAGTCTGTCTTGTTGTGATCACTTACCCCAAGTCTATTCCATTGATCCTCCCTTCTGTCTCTTAGCTAGTACCAAACTATTTTGATGATCATTGCTTTGTAGTACAGTTTTAAGATCTGGTACTGCTAAGTCCCCATCCCCCCCCCCTTTTTTTACTATTTCCCTGATATTCTTGATCTTTTGTTCTTCCAAATGTACTTTGTTATAATTTTTCCTACTTCAATAAAAAATTTTTTCTTGGTAGTTTGATAGGTATGGCACTGAGTAAGTAAAGAAATTTGGGTAGAATTGTCATTTTTATTAGATTAGCTCATCCTACCCATGAGCAATTAATGTTTTTCCAATTATTTAGATCTAGTTTTAATTTTGTGGAAAGTGTTTTGCAGTTGTGTTCATATAATTCCTGGGTTTATCTTGCTGCTGAGTTGTATTGGAAATATATAGAAATGCTGATGATTTATGTAAGTTTATTTTATATCCTGCAACTTTGCTAAGTTGTTGATTATTTCCTCTGCATTTCTTAATGAATAGTTTTGCTATGACAAAAATTCTTTGTAAAGTTTAAGGTGTTTTAAAAATGCTAGTTGTTTTTGTGTTTTATTTTATCTCTAAGAAAATGCAACAATTCCCAGAATGAGTAACATTAAACTTAAAGAAGTCAATGGCAAAACAAACAAACAAACAAAAAAAAAAGTATCATCATGCAATCTGGAAAAAAAATTAAAATTGAAAATAAAAAAAAATTATTTAAAAACAACCAAAAATGTCAACATCATCTTAAATAACCTTGTTCAATTCCTCCTTGGTACCAACTAGCTAATAACAAGTTTTGTCAAGGAAGATGAGACAAATATATGATTTAGATTAAAGTGTACACAAGCAGAACATATTGGTCAGGAGCCTTTGGATTCATAAGAACTGGGTTTCTCAGGAAAAACGGGTACCATAAGAGAATGAAAAGTACAGAAAAGGATGCAGAAAGATATGTCTTTCATTTCTGAGAGTAATATCAATTTACTAACTGAAAAAGTATTTGCTGACTTCTCATCTCATTTTGTGAATGGATAGCTGTGACAAAAGAAGTATAAAAAATAATATTTAGTCTCAAGAAGTCATAAGTTTGGTGATAATAAGCAAAATTTACACACAAAAAATAAAGAAAATCACAAGATAATATAAAATCCTAACTGATTAGAATGAATTAGAAGGGGACCTAAAAAGAAAGGATTTGTGTGGGCCAGATTACACAGAAAAAAAGCCTTGTGGAAGAGTTGAAAACATGAGTAGTGTTTTTTTTTTTCCTACAGTTCCATTAATAATTCCACACTAAGTCATTCATATGCTCTTACATAGGCCTACATTTCAAATGAGAGCCAACATTTTCAATAGTGGTCCAAATTTTTTTTTTTTTTGGTCTAATCATAGAATCATAGGACCTTAAAGTTGAAAGGAACCTTCCAAATTATCTAGTCTAATCAGCATAGTGGATTTGGAGTCAGCCTAAAGGATAAGGGAAAGTAGGGGAGAATCATGGCATAAAGGTGTCACTTTCTAATCAACATGGTTTCATTGTGTACTTCGAGTGCAGTGAAAGAGGGTAATTATCCTTTGATTTTAATGATTCAACAACAACAAAAATAACAAGGATGACAACAACAAAAGCAGCAGTGGTGGCAACTAAAAAAAAAAACACCAAAAAACCAAAAAACACTTTTAATCCACTGAAGCACCCTGAGAGCAATTTCTCTCCTTTTACCTCTGAGTACTCTGAGGCAGGCTAATCAAGATCCTCTGATTTTTTTTTGGGGGGGGGTATTCATTTTAGTGGTTCCCCAAAGTTCTTTATGGATAGTAGGTTTTCATAAAAGCTCCTGACTTTAAGGAGATAACCATATATTGGAAGAACAAGATGTGTAAACAAAAAACTTAATATAGAAGACAATATATGAAATGTATGGATAGAAAATGAGTCTCAAATAAGTATTATGAAAAAATAAAATGCTAAGGGATGAGAAATCCCACTGATGAGTTTTTTGGGGAAATGTGTACTTCAACAAGTACTTCCCAAGACTTGCTAAATAAATCCCATCAATACTGTGAAAAAGAGAATTTAAATTCCTTTTGTCTAGTTTAACTTAATCAGTCAAGAACTTCTAGTCCCCCACCTTACACACTTAGTCATTAACAGTTAGTAAGAACCTTTTACTAGAAAAGAAAGTTCATACCCTAAAAGACCACAAGCACTCCCTCCCCCATAGTGCTAGGCAAATTGAGAGACTGTGATTGTTCCTGAGATGTGATGAGGAGGGCTGATGGGTGGAGAAGACTGTGTATAGGCAGGAGCCTCTGGGACCCTGGGATTCTTTTGCCATCTTTTGCCTCATGGATATGAGCTCTGGTGAGATTCTTTGCAGTTTTTGTCAGCTCAGTCTCTTTTGGTGGATAGGTCATTTTGCATC
The DNA here is from genome assembly GCF_016433145.1 of Gracilinanus agilis. NCBI lineage: Eukaryota > Metazoa > Chordata > Mammalia > Didelphimorphia > Didelphidae > Gracilinanus > Gracilinanus agilis. Next base: position 160,795,866 of record NC_058132.1, read on the forward strand.
TCAGTATGGTACAGCTCAGCTTGATTAGGCATTCAAATCTGCATTGGTGGCTTTAGGAGTTCAGCTTTGGTGACTTGCTTGGGTTGAAGAGACCCTGGCCAGAGACACTGGCTCTTTGACTCTTCTCCTATCTTTGGTGGGATGCTCTCTCTGGTCTGGAGGCACTCAGATGCTGACTTAGAGGATTTAGCTAGACAATATTTTCTACCTCCTTCCTACATTTCCCCCTTTACTATCTCTACCTTGTTGTAATAAAGCTTCTAAAGCTACTAGCAATCTCATGACTTAAGAGTTATTTTTTATAAATGGCAACCACAAATTTTTTTTAATTCTTTTTTTTTGTCAAACCCATTTTAATTATTACAATATCACCCATTTTTTATTATTCATGTAATCAAATGATAACCTCAGAAGGAACCTAAAAAGTCTTTTTAGAGGTTTTCATCTCCTGAGACAGAAACTGAAAATATTAGGGATCCAGAAGATATTTTTAATATGACTTCTAATTGTAGATAGGGAATTTAAAAGCCAAAGAAATGATGAAAATTAATGGTGAGGAGGCAGCTGGGTAGCTCAGTGGAGTAAGAGCCAGGCCTAGCGATGGGAGGTCCTAGGTTCAAATCTGGCCTTAGACACTTTCCAGTTGTGTGACCCTGGCCAAGTCACTTAACCCCCATTGCCTAGTCCTTACCACTCTTCTGTCTTGGAACCAATACTATGTAAGTAGGTAGAAAGAAGGTAAGGGTTAAAAAAAGAAAAGAAAAGAAAATTAATGGTGAATAACTGGTTAAAAAGGTGTTATCAAAAATGGAATTTGTGTTTGTGAACATAAAGGAATAGTTAGGCTCTTGGTCTAAGATATAATATATCTGTTAAGAGCAATGTTTTTGCTTTTATTTTATTTTTATATGAAGATTTATAGATAAATTCAATTAAATACATATTTATTATTTACTGCATACAAAGTAATATGCAAGGGACCGAAGATACAAAAATAAAGCTGATACATTGAATGACCTAAGGATCTTACATTACACTATGTGATACAACATATACACAAATAACTTAATATAATGTACTAATAATTGGAAAGACCAGATAAGACTTTATGTTGTACCTGAATTAGTCTGATAATGATTCTCAAGTATGGGTGTGGATGGAGTGAGAGAACAAAAAAAAATAAGGGAATCAGAAAAGGCTTAGCAAAGGAGGATATATTTGAGCTAAGCCCAAAAGGAAGGTAAAGATCCCAATATGTGGGAAAAGAGGGGAAAATGTATGGTAGGTACAGGATAGATTGATTGAAGGTAGAAAATGGATTGCAGGTTTGGAGAACAGCTTACAGTCCAGTTTATCTAAAACATACAGGTTATGAAAGAGAATAATACTAAATAAATCATGAAATATATTATTTCTGATCCCAATCAAAAATAGGTCCTCTAAATTCTTCCCATTATCTGGAATGAACTTTGACTCAGCATCTATTTAAAACCATAGCTTATAGGATTCAACCTATGTTTGATCATTTAATTGTTTTTAGAGACTAAATTTGAGACAGAGACAAAAAAAAGATGGGAATTTGATAAAATGAATGACAAGGAAAATCCTCCATTACACACAAGGATATACCCTCTCCCACAGAATTCCACTTGATGAATGGTAAGGAAAGCAGCTAGTACTGTGTCACACTTGAAATTCTTTCAGTAAGTTTTCTTTTGTACTGATTCCATTTGCTAGTCATGAATCGTGATGCTGTGACTGGTCATTCAGCAAGTAGTTTGATATTTAGTACTAGGATTCAGATGATTTGAGCTTGGAATGCATATTTTATAATCATATGAATAGATCAAGGAATTGTATAATTTGAAAGTTGGAAAGCACTGGAGGGATTATCTATTCAAATGCACATACTAAAACAATAACAACAACAAAACCACCTGAAAATTGAGAAGTAGTTATCATTCAAAATTTTCTTTCTAAGAGGGAGGACCCACCACTTCTCCAGACACTCACTTCAACTTTTGCATAACTCTAATTTCTATGAAGGTTGTACTGACTTCAGGTCTAAATTTTTTCTTTGCAATTTCTACCCATTGCTTCTGGTTTTGTTTTTTGGGATGAAACAGAAAAGTCTTGTTGCTCTTTCCCATAATTCTTTCTAATTCTTGAAGATGATTATTAGATTCCCCTGAGAACTTTCTCTAGGATAAATATGACCTATTCTTTCAACCAATCCTCATGTATCAGTGATTCAAAGCCCTTCATTATTCTTATTACCATCCTGTAGATACTTCAGATTATTAGTATCTTTAAAAATTTTAGTGCTCATAATTGAATATAATATTGCTGATGAAGTCTAATGAGTACAATAGGGTACAATGGAATTATCATCTCCTTTTTTTCCTGGAAGCTATGTCCCTCTTAATGTGGCTTAAGATCATATTAGATTTTTGCTGCCACATAATATTACTGACTTATAATAAAACTGTGCATTACTAAAGTCACCAAATCTTTTTCACAAGAACTGCTATTTAACTATACCTAAACCAATCTTATACTTGTGAAAGTGAATTGTGGATCTAAATGCAAGACTTTGCATTTATCCCTAAAGGATTTCATCTCATCTGAGGTAGCCCAGGGCTTTGACTGTCAATATCCTTTTGGATCCTGACTGAAATTCATTGTTGCTAACTAGCCCTCCCAGCTTTATATCATTTAAATTTGATGAACATATTGTTTAAGTCTTTATCTAAGTCATTGACAAAAATTGTAAATAGCAAAAGTACAAGAACAGATTCCTGTGGTATTCTGCTAGAGAGTTGCCTCATTGCCATAGAGCCATTAACAAAAATATTCTTTGAGACTGGCTATGCAACTAGTTCTTATCATGATTAAAATTCTCTGGAGATAACATATTAATTCATGATTATTTATTAAATAGTGAAAATTAAGTTTATCATATGTCTGGTCTCCTAGCTAATCTGAGCTCTGTATTTTCCTGAGTCTTCATTTACTAAGAAAGAGAAAAGCCCTCAAGCTTTCTAGATCCATAATTTATACCCCTGTGACATCATTTTTTTCTGGATCATCCTAATTAGAGAGACTTGACCTCTTGATCAGAAGTCTGTTCTCAGGACACCAGAAGTCAAGTGGGACAAGAAACAAGCATCTTCTGGGATGCCAGAGAGCCACAAGGCTTCTGGCTATCATCCTTCTTAAACAGATAAGCTTCAGGCCTTGTTTTTAATCCATTCAAAGGACAGGGGCTGAATAGAAACCCAATTCCCTAGAGAAATGTCCCCAAACTGATCTTAGCATCCCAAGAAAAGGAGTGCAAACTGGTATTCAGTTTTCACACATATCATTCATACATATCCATTTTCTACACAAGAATAGCTTAATACTTATCAAAAACTTTACTAAATATGCAAAGCAGTCAGTTCACTTACAATATTAATAACTTTTCAAGAAAGGCAATTGTTGGTCTCATTTAATGAAGCCATGTTGCCTGTTTTTTAACTACTGCTTCTTTTACTGTTTGCCAACCATCTCTTTAGTGGGTCATTCTAAAATTGTCCTAGAAATCAAAATGAAGCTCATTGACCTATACTTTGCAAAATGTATTTGTTTTTTTTTAAATTATAACATTTGTTTATCTTCAATCTTATCTTATCTCTTCAATTTTCCATGATTTTTAGATATGACAAATTGACTCAGCAATAGAATATGCTGATTCTTTAAAAACTTGAGAATGTAGTTCATCTGGACAAGGTTGCCTAAATTCATAAAGGGGAACTTGCTACTATATCTCTACATTATCTCAGATATCAAATGTCATTTCCAGTCTTTTTGCTTTTGCATTAAAAAGAAAAAGAAAGGAATAAAATGATTGTTTCTACCTTCTCTTTCTTGTCAGATATCATATCCCTTTCTATGCCAGACAGTGGTCTTATACTTCCATTGACCCTTCTGTTGCCCTAAATACAACCTATAGAATGTTCCTTCTTGTTCTTAAGTCCCCTCACTGACTTTAGCTCATTCTGATCTTTAGCATCCCTGACACTATTTTATAAAACTATGTCATGCTCTAATTTTCCCTTCTGTAAACTAGAATTGCTTTCATATTTTGTATGTCAATTTTTACAATCTAAATTGGTCCATGAGTTCCTTGAGTATCTGCCTTAGTTCCTTCAGACAAATCCCATTTTCTTGTTGGAACTATTTCCTTTTGTGTCTTGAATAGTTCATTCTTGAGCAGCTCCCATTGATCCTGAGTTGATTTCCATTGAAGAATTCTGTTCCATGTGTTCTTATGTCTTTTCTCTGAATTCTTTGAGATCTATTTTCCCAAAGTATATCATTCATGTCCATATTTCCTCTCCTATATCACAAATTCTTTGAGGAAGTGATTACTTCTCTCAAGGTTCTTATCATTTCAACCCCAGCACCCACTTCCTCCCTGTTAGTGAGAAATACACACACACACACACACACACACACACACACACACTCACTCTACATTTGAAGGATCAAATTATCTTTAAGGTAATTAAAAAAATATTGAACAGTCTACTTTTGGCAGGGAAAAAGAACTCCAATATATGTCAGAATAATTAAAGTTCTTGATAATTATCATTATCATGTTTTTGTACCATTCTTGTGATCTCTTTACAAAACTATGCATCTATTTCCTAATTTTTGTCCAGGTGTTTCATAAAGCACTATAATTTAAAAGAATCACTTCTATTTCTTTCTCTTTTTATTTCAACTAAATATTATTTATTTCAACTAAATATTCTCTCTCATGTTTCTCCCTTCTTGCTACTGACTTTCCTAATATGAGTGTACATACATTCTTAATATATAGTGTTATACAACATGTAATATATAATGTTCTCACTTCACCTCATCCCCTTAATCTCTTCTGTTTCTTTTGAGTAAAACTATAGACTCATCTTGAGATTCTATCCATCAGTCCTCAAGAATGCAAATGCATTCTAAGTTGATAAAAAACAATAACCCTTTTCCCTTTTACCTGAAGAAATTGCCAAAACAGAGAATAGTAAGAGATGAAAAAGGAGTGTAGAACCACATTTTAAAGGGTTCCTTAGAAGGTAGAAAATGGATCATGAGCCAACAAAGGAGACATGATTATATGCAGTAGGTTCTTCATTCAACAAGTCACTACAAGTATAACTAAATTCAACACAAAGTAACTTGTTGGGGCACTAGCAACTAAGGGAATCAAGAAAGTCCTTGTGTAGAAAGAGGCACCAGAACTGAGCTTCAAAGGAAGGAAAACATTCTAAGAGGACAGCAAGGTGGCTCAGTGCAGAGTGCTAGCCCTGGAGTCAGAAAGACATCATTTCAAATCTGGCCTCAGACATTTACTATGTGACCTTCTGTAGGTTACATTATCCTGTTTCATTGATTTTCTCATCAGTAAAATGAACTTTAGATGGAAATGGCAAAACACTTTAGTGTCTTTGCCAAGAAAATCCCAAATGGGGTCACAAGGATTCACACATGACTGAAATGAATGAACAAGAAATATTCCTTAAATTTTAAAAATTTAAAAAATTTTAATAATAAATTTCCACATAAGTTTTCCAAAGTCATATAATCCATACTGTCTCCCTCTTTTCTTCATTCCCCACTCCTGGAGCTGACAAGTAATTCAATTTGGGATATATGTGTATTATCATGCAAAACATATTTCCATATTATTCATTATTACAAGTGAATAATCTTATAGAACCCAAAACATAATCCAAATAAACAAGGGTCAAATCATATTTCCTTCTGCATTTATACTCCAACAGTTCTTTCTCTGGAGGTGGATAGCATCCTTTTTCATATGTCCTCAAGAATTGTCCTGAATCATTGTATTATTGTTAGTAGCAAAGTCTATCACATTTGATCCTTCCACAGTATACAGTTATTGTGTGTAATGATCTCATGGTTCTGCTTATTTCACTCTGCATCAGTCATAGATATTTCAATTTCTTTCTGAAATCATCGTGTTCTTCATTCCTTATAACAAAGTATTTTATCACCATCAAATACCATAATTTGTTCATCCGTTCCCCAATTGGGGGACATTTCTTTAGTTTCTAATTCTTTGCCACCACAAAAAGAGCAGCTATAAACAGTTTTGTACAAATAGGTCCTTTCCCATTTCTTTTAAAATCTCTTTGAGATACAGACTCAATAGTGGTATTGCTAGATCAAAAAGTGTGCATTCTTTTATAGCCCTTTGGGCATAATTCCAAATTGCCCTCCAGAAGGGTTGGATCAGTTCACAACTCCACCAGCAATACATTAGTGTCCAATTTTTCCACATCCACACCAATATTTAACATTTTTCTTTACTGTCATATTGACCAATCTGATAGGTGAGGTGTGAGGTGAAGGGCATGAAGTAGAACAATGTATAATAAGCCTAGGATGAAAAGATGGATTTGGATTGGGAAGGGTTTCCAATTCTAAATAGTTTGCATTTTATTATAGAGGCCATAGAGAGTTTTATTTTTTTTTCCTCTTTCACAAAATCTCATATACATACTCTTCTATCTAGTCATACAAACACCATCCTGGTGCAGCCTTTTATAACCTCTTGATTGGAATAATATAATAACCTTTAGGTTGTTCTCCCTGCCTCTTCTCTCCTAACTCCAATCTTCATTCATTCAGTTCTAAATTATTATAGGAAAGTTGTAATGCTAGCATATAGTTGAGAAAATTAATTTTAGTTGGATAAAGATTTCTGGTAGTCATCAGCAGAGAGACGAAAATGCAGACCAAAATGTAGAGTATAGAGGTAGAAATAACCATAGGACACAACTATGGAAAAATGTCTTATCATTAGGAGGTAGAACATGAATGGAGATCTATCAAAAGAAACTCAGAAGTGGCCAGACAGGTAGAAGGAAAACAAAGTTTTTAAAGTGAGAGCACGAAACTTCAGAGAGGAGTGAGTATCCAAGAGGAGAAAGTAGTCAGCAGTGTTAAGAGCTAGAAAGAGATAAAAAATATTGAGGACTTAGAAAATGACTTTGGATTTAAAAACTGAGATCACTGGAGATTTCATACAAAATCATTGTCAATGAGTAATCAGAAAAAAAACTAGATTTCAGTTTCACTAAGCAGTGAAGGAGAAGAAAGGAAATGGAAGAAATGGGCATAGGGAACTTTTTCTCCCCTGTGAGTTTCATTGTAAAATGAAAGAGAGTTCTAAGACAATATTTTGAGGGAATATAGCGTACTCAATGTCTCTTGTATTATATTATTTTAAAACCAGATTAGAAGAGAAAAATATCAAAGACTAAACAGCAATACAGCTCTAAGGAGCAGGAGGGGCCTTAAGTCATATCCTAAAGAGAGCTTAACCAATTGAGAATCAGTTTTACAAACACAAAGCAGGATAGCTTTTAATTAATGAGGAAATATATAAACTCTATTAAATAGAATTGGAGAAAACAAAGCAATTACTAAGATTTTTATAGACTAGATGTTTTAAATAGAAACCCTGGTAAATAGCTAACCAGCAAAACTCAGTCATCATAAAATAGAGCACTACAAAGTATATAAAGCTTAGGCAAAACAAAATCAGCATCTCTTCTACTCTCTAAGCCCAACATTAGCAAGTACAAAGAGATAAATACAATAAACCAGCAGGAAGCAGCATGCCCTACTACAAGGATTTCAGTTAGCTCATGAGTGTAGTATATGAGTTCACTGAGTTTCAGACTATCAGTGTCAATTCTGACTTGAGACAGCAGTAAGTACCTGTCTATTTTAAACTATTTTGTCCCAATGGGTAGTACTAGGATCAATACATGAGTTACAAGGAGTGAAACTTCACTCCAACCTAAGGAAAGACTTCCTAGTAAATTGGAGCTATCTGAAATATGAGGGAATTCAATAGAATATTCTATTGCATCAGAAGCAGAGTGATCACTCATCTGGATATCATTGAGAATATTCATGTATCTGTTAGATGTTTGCATTAGACTACCTCTAAATAAATTCCAATATGGACGTTCTAGCATTTTAAGAATTTATTAAACTACACATTTCTTTGGAGTCTTTACTGATTAATGGTCACATTCACTTAAATGCTACCATCCCTCAAATTTCCCCAAATAGACCACAGCTCATTTTTAGGTCATGTAGTAGAATGAATGAAGATACTCATAAATATGGTTGGTTCCTTATGTGGTAACTTATGTCAACTGAAAAGCAGAACCACCTAAGACTTTAATCAGGACAAGAAAGACAATGCTCTAAAGCAGTGATGGCAAACCTATGGCACTGATGCCAAAAATGGCATGCAGACCACTCTCTGTGGACACCTGGCTGCTCTTCCCTTCCCACCTCTCCACTAAGAGCTCATTACTAGAGAGGCAGAAGGTCTTTGGGCATAGCTGCTCCACTCCCCCTCTCTACTGGGCCTGATGACCTTTTTTTTCACTTCACCCTCCCATCTACCCAGCAGCCCAATGGGAGCACTTTCTCTTTCCCTTGTGAGGGGTAAAGGGGTAGAAGGCAAGGTGCATCTAGCACTGGGTTGGGGGAATGGCATGATACTTCAACTTGTCATGCAGGTATAATGTGGATGGTATAGGAGCAGCCAAGGGGACTAAGCAGGTGTTGTTGATGGAATATCAAGGGAAGGGAAACCTAAACTAAAGCTGTATGAGAGTTGGATGACCTCCCACAGCAGCTGGGTCAGGTCCCCTTTAAGTCCAAGGTTCTCTGCTATAGGCTGGGCTGAGGGCTTGGAACCAATCCAGCCAAGATGGTTAAAATGTCTCCAGGCAGCTGATTGAAAGCTGGAGAAAAGGGAAGGAGGATTCCAACCTGGGGATGGACTACCTGGGAGAGGTCTAGATATAATGGAAAGAACTTCTAAGCTCCCTGAAAATCTCAAGTTGGAAATGGATAACTGGCTGTAATATGGATCTGACTGCTATTAAGGTTGGTTGTTGGTGGGTAAGCAAGGCTCTAAGATGGTTCAGGCTCAAGGTTAAGCACCCTTTATTTGTAAATAACTATGGGAAGGAAAGGAAGGTAGGTGGGTGAAGGAAACTCTATGACCTTGCCTAAATTGTCCATGTTGATGAATCCTGGAGTACAAATTGATGGTGTTTAGGAGCAGAGTAATGAGACAGCCTTGAGGGCAAATCTTAACTCTGTTACTTGTTGCTGAGCCCAGAGGCTGCAAGCCCCTGGGTTAGTTGCAGTTGTTCTTGGTTGTAGCTTTCTCACTAGCTGGTATATAAAATGTAATCCATGCCAAAGAAGTATTGGATATTTGGCTAATGACTGAATAATTCCTACCTGCCTAACAGAATCTCCCAAAAACCATCCTTCTGGGCCCCAAAAACCTTCCTCCTCCCTAACCCTTCAAGTGAGGTCGGAGAAGTGAAGATCCCAGGGTTTGGAGACCTCCTTTTATACCCTGTCCTTAACTGACACCCTGGCACACAGCCCGGGTGCTCTGCCAGGTTCTGTGTTCTAAAGTGGCAACTGCTAGCTTGCACCCCCAGAAATATGGCTGCTCATTTCTGCACATAACAATCTCTAAAAGGCTTACTATCACAATTCTGAAAGCCACCCCACAGAGTCATGTGCAAAATACCACACAAAGAGAAGCTCTAGGACTCTGGGAACACAATCTCTGGGAAAATGTACCTCAAAGAGGATTTTCCAATGAACTGAATAACTTGGGATCTTCTATACTCTTTGCAGAATAAAGGAAAGTGAGGACAATTGATTGGCTTATATGGAGAAAAGGGAAGGAGGATTCTAACCTGGGGCTGGACTACCTGGGAGAGGTCTAGATATAATGGAAAGAACTTCTAAGACAAAAAAGTAATTAAGATTTAATTATATCCACTAATTCTATCCAGGCTGAGATCATTAGGTACTTTAAGGTTTATTGGTCAGTCTAAAACAAGGGTCAGTCTGGGAGTTCCCCAAAGGACAAAGGTAAATTTGGAAATTCCATAAAACAAGGTCCTCACCTGGAAGCAGAATCTTCATCCATATTCCCAATTTCATTCCAATCTACAAATGCTTAGTAAGTAACTATTATGTGTAAAACACTAATCTGATTCATAGTCAATAGTAAAACTAAATTCCTTTGTATTAGGATGCTGGAAAAGTCACAGTATATATATGAACTTATGAAACCAGCAAAATCAATTCCCTCTTTTAAGTTGGTACTGAATTTTGGTTCCACAGATTTGGCGATTTGCCTATATCTCTAGTTCTATGAATTTACTTGAATTATTAATTGTTTTTCTTTTCTATTTATTTATCTATGCCCTGACTCATTATCTCTTCTCTTTCCCTCTCATGTACCTGATTAAAAATATTTTCTCTTCTCCCCCTTTTTAATCTTTTATTTTCAAGCAAATTTCTTTACCATGCCTAACCAAGATTTTTTTTTTTAATCAGTTCTCACTTTTCTTCCATTCCAATTGGTTCTAATTTTTATTTTTTGAGTCATGGGCTTATTTATTTTTTTATATGTTTTCCATGTCTCTCAGGGGCATACAACTTCTGAAGTTTCACATTTAAGTTCTTTTCTCTATCTCAATTCTTTCCTCTGTAGCATTCTGTATATTTAATGTTTGAATAGGTTACTCCATATTCCCCCCCCCATTTCTTGATGTTTTGTTCTTCAAAGTATTAATCCACAAAGAAAAAAAAGTGCCTTGTGGCAGAAATTACTCAGTTTCCCAAATTGCATTTCTTTGTCTTATCTTCTACCCTGCCTGTGATTCAGTTTCTACTCCTACAACCATGTTATCCCTGATTCTGTGACCTTGATCAAAGGAGCTTATGAAATACTTATTAGAGAAATAAGAGTAGAAGTAGGAAATTATAGTGATATTCAGTGTCTGTGGATGAGTAATACTAAAATAAGAAAAAGTAATGAAAATATATATTTTTTCAGATTTAGTGCTATATCACTCAAAGAATCAAAAGATCATTTACTGCATCTAACTAGATTAAATCATAATATTAATTTGGATGACAAAATTCAAGAATTTTCAGGGAAATGATGAAAATCAAAAGGAATGAATGGGTTTGGTGTTACTCTATCTTAAATTACCTGGTAAAAGATCAAGCATCAAAATTATCTGGTACTAATTAAAAATAACAGAAAAAATAATTTAATAGATTAGGCTGGGTAAGTAAAGCCAAAGTGCAATTAAATAGAATATCCCAATTTTTGGATAAATTCAAAAACAGAAACTCCTAGGGGAAAGATTTTCTATTTCTTGAGAACTTTCAGGAAAATGGATGGTAATATAAAACATCACCCTATACCATATTCAAAAAATTCTATCTTCTACACTTATTCCATTACAGATAGACTAATCTTCTAAATAGAAGAGAGAGAGAATTTCATGCTTATCATATGGAATATTCATAATCAATCAAGAGATCAAGAATATTATAAAAATAAATAATTTTGATTATGTTATATTAAATATGGTAGCATTAACAAATTCATTTGGAGAATATTGTTTGTGGGGAAATCATTGTCTGAAATATCTGTGGTAAAAGTCTGATAATTAAAACTTTTAGAAAACTGACAAAAACATATAATTAAAAGCTATTTTCCAATATAAACAATCTTGTCAAAAATAGGAATGCAAACTGTTATCCAGTATGTGAAATGATGCTTATAAGTAATTAAAAGACAATATGTAATATATAAATTAAAATAAAATGAACGTATTACTTCACACACATCAAATTGGAAAATAATTGCAGAAGATGGAAATAGTCTAAGTTAAAGGATATGTGGGAGGATATACATGCTAATGCACTATTGGCAGAGCTATGGATTAGTCTAATTATTTTGGAAAATAATTTAAAATTGTAGAAGAAATATGCTAAAAAGTTTCACACCTTTTGTCTCCATGGTCCCACTACTGGAATCAAGATGATCAATGACTAAAAAGGGGTCATATATATAACAAAATATTCTGTACAGCACTTCTTACAATAGCAAAAAATAAGTAAGCAAATTGTATGACTATCTATTGGTGAATGGCTGAATAAATTGTGTTTTGTGAATATAATTGGATATTATTGTACCATAAGGGATGATGAATATGAGTAATTTAGAGAAACATGACAAGACCTGTATGAGCCAGAATGAAGAAAACAGGCACAGGAGACAAATAAACACAATGACTGTAATGATGAAAATGAGGACAACACCAAAAACAACAAAATTCAGATGAAATACCATGACCATTGTTGCCTCCAAATGACTAATATTATACATGCACTTCTTTCTAGCTTAAAACAAGATAAATTGTTTGGAGGAGACATTTGTGTGCTGTCAATCACAATTGTTGGAAGGATGATTCAGCTGTTGTGAATGTTTTAATGAAAGGCATTGCTATATGTGGAGCAGGATATTAATTGGCAAATTATTATGTCAATACAAAAAGTATTAGTCCATTTCCAAATGGACATGTATACCCATAAATAATATGGGCAGCTAGGTGGTACAGTGGATAGGGTCAGAACATCAGGAAGATGATTCTTCCTGAGTTACAATCTGACATTAGACATTGACAAGCAGTGTGACCCTGAGCAAGTTACTTAACCCCATTTGCCTCAGTTTTCTCATCTGTAAAGTGAGTTGGAATAGGAAATGGCAAATCAATCCAGTATCTTTAACAAGAAAACCCCAAATTGGGTCAAGAAGACTCAAACATGACTGAACAATAACAATTCTTAAATTATACGTAATATTTGCAAAGTATTTTATAATCCTCAAAGTGCTATATAAATGCAACCTAGAAGAAAATTTCTACTCCAGGAAGCACGGGACCTGGCTCACTACACCCAAAATTCCTTTCTGTGTGTGGAGTGAGGATGAGGACTTCCTTATGAATGGGTTGATTAGTGACAGGGATCCTAGATGGAACTCTGCTGCCATATATGGATATAGATTCACACATATATACATAAATATATATTAATATTATCGGAAACATACTCTACCTTTGGCCATTACCATCTCATCTAGCCTTCTTAAGTCTTCATTTTCCTTGCTTCAGAAGGTCTGGCTACCTTATTTATCTCCTGTTATTGGCTAACATTTTGATAACATTTTAGAGGTTTTTAAGGTTTCTCAAAAACTTTCCTCCTAATAATTCTGGGAGGGAAGGAGGTACCATACTCCCTTTATACAAAGGAGAAGATTGAAGCTCTGGGAAATTAAATTATTTGCTTATTGTCCACCCAGCTACTAAGGGAAATAGAGATTTAAATATAGGGTATCTGATTTCCAGTTTAAAGTCCTTTTCATTGCTCTCTGTTGACCTATTACCTTACACAGGCATCCACAGTACATATTAAAATCTCTGATCCTCTGCTCACTAAAGTCACCAGAAAATGATATGTTGCCTGCAAACCCTCCAGGTAGATGGGTCACCTCCAACTCCACCAACGTCTGGATCCCTGGATTCTCTCCATTATCTGAGGCTAAGTCAAAGTGCCCTGGGCTTGAAATCTTTTTAGAGTAAGACCTGGATATTTATGAAGCCTCACTCAGTGAAGGCAATAATACTGTGTGGAGTTGTAACGGATCACACACACAGAGTACCCATTCCCCTGTATAATGTATACTTGTTAAATTATCTTCCCAAACCTTGGTGACCAGAGTTAATCACCCTTTCTATTTCTCCTTCCCTATTCCTTCCTTCTTAATTCACTTAGAATTTAATTGGAGCCTCAGCTCTCAAAAATATTAATGATTAGATAGAACATGTGCCCTACATATAGCACACAGGACTGAAAATGTGGAGCTTCCTCATAAAATTAATGAAATTTAGATAAGACATTATGCTAATTTCTATGATCGATGACTCAAAGGTGTCCTGCCTTGCAATGTGAATCAACCATCTTAAATGCCTAGTTTAGAAAAAGAATTGAAAGGCTGAACGTGTTAATAATGCTTGTGTAATGAATATGTTCATATTCTCCCCTTCTGAAAATTAACTAAATAGATAAAAGGATTATTTTTTTTTTCCAACTCTGAGTCGTTTGTGCCATATGTTGTGCGTGGGGGTGGGGGTTAGAGAAGGGAAAAGAGGAGAGGAAAAGAGATTGGGCTGTCAAAAGGCTCCTTCAAGACACAGAAATCCCAGGCTTGCCTTCCTGATGTCTGCCCCAATTAGGTAGAATACTGGGCCCCCAGCCCTAGGAGGCGGATGCCTTGAGGCTCTGTATGATGTTAATGTGTTGTCTATGTTTCTGTTCTGTTCAATGAAGCTGTACACTTCTGCCTGTCTCCAATGCCAAGCCTGCCGTCGCTAGGCAGTGCATATATGGCATTCAGCCTCTTTTCTTTGCAGGCTCCCCCTCCCACTCCGGGAGGATCAGTCACTCATTCATCTCCACTCACTCAGGCAAGTCAAGGTGCTTCCTCGAAGAAGCAGGCACACTGCTTACAATTCACTCTCAGGATCTCAGAGGTAACCTTGAGGTGCAGGAAAGGCACATTCTGCAGAGAGGAGTGTATCTCCTGTGCCCCCACAAGGGTGCTTCTCATTTACACAAATCAATCAGAAAAATATCATGAAATATTGAGTAAAAAGCAAGAATTATATCTATTTGATGAATAGAAGGAAAAAAATAGGAATAATCAAAACAGTTCACCCATAAACCTTAGCCACTCACACAGATATGTCTTTGGAGGGGAGGGAGCACAAACTTATAGAAATCTAGCAGCTAAGTATATGAGTAAGGAACTGGTGTGCCCAAAGCGACTCATAGTGTTGGAGCCTTCTAATAGGTTTAGGTTCTTTTGTGAACAGTTCTGCATGGCACATCACAGGAACAGCAGCATCTTGCTCTCTACTGTGCCTCTCTTCTCTCTTGCTGGACAAGACTACTTTTCTGCTACTCTTGGGCTTCCGAATCAGTGTGAAACTCTTTTAGCTAATGAAGGATGAGTCCTGGGATCTGCAGAATTTCCTATGTTGGTTGCAGCTATGGTGGTAGAAGAGAGCAAGATGACTTTTCCAAAATGAGCTCTTCACACAGCATGAAATGCTGTTTTCTCTAATCACCTCCAAGCATCAAAGCTTTCCTCTAATGAGATCAGTTCCCCATATCAACTTTAAAGCCTGTACATCTCCAATCAGCTGGTTTCAGGTGTATTACCCTCTTGTCAGCTTTTAAGTTCCATGCATTCTGTGATCTGTCTTTTGCAAGTAGCTTCTCTCATTGGCTTTTCTGAAGCTCTCAGATGGCTTCTCAACTGACTTCTGTGGTTATTATTCAGTCATTTCAGTGATGTTGTACTCTTCGTGACCTATTTTGGACTTTTCCTGGCAAAGATACTGGAATAGTTTGCCATTTCCTTCTCCAACTGATTTTACAGATGAGGAAACTAAGGCAAACATGTCTAAGTGATTTGCCCAGGTTCCCATAGCTAGTAAATGTGTGAAGTTGGATTTGAATCCAAGAAGATGAATCGTCATGATTCCAGGGCCCTGGTGCTCTATCCACTGCACCACCCAGATGTAACTTACTTCTGATCTCATTTTAATGCCTCAAATCAGGGCCCCTTTATGTATAATGACCTACTTCTATCTTAAATTAAAAATCTTAAAATTCACATTTTTCTTAGGATACAAATAGTTAATATTTAATAGTTCCATAGCCCCAAATACTTTTTTTAAATCAGAGCTTCATAGAAATAAACTTCAAAGTCCTAAAAACAGTCATATGTAAATTACCTGCTGTAACAAAATATATTGCACCCATCTTTATAGTCATTTAGTACTTTTACCTCTAAGGTGTTACATCCACTCAAGTTTTTTCAGAAAAATCTGTCTCTCCTTAAGCACTTTTATCTGAGGGTCTGCTTTTCTATCAGACACTCTCAAAAATGTTTATGTTTCTCTTCAACTTTTTCTTTTTCTTTATGTGTCATACAAAAATGTCTTTTTTGCCTCTTTCTGGAAATAACATAAATATCCTAAATCTAAAATCACGAATAACACTGATCTACATTATTCTCTTTATATAGAACCTAGTAAAAGGGATATTGCATAGATGGCTTTTGGGAATAATTTTGAAGATGATGAGGATGGGCATCAATGATTATGCAGTCAGAACCGATAGGGCCCTGACTTGAATATTGGTGATGAGAAGCATAGCCAAAATTTGAACCAAGGTCAGTAGTTGCCAAGAATATTGAATTCAGCAGAGTACTTATTGTTTGCATGTTCTAAAGCAGTGATGGGCAAACATTTTTAAAGAAGGGGCCATAGGAAAGGAAATGCTCATCTGTCAGTCTGTTTCTAAGGCAACACTTTCTTTTGTATTCATCAGATTAGGAATAATGTCATGCAGCCTGATAGAACATTTCAGGGGGCTGCATCTGGCCAGGGCTGTAGTTTGCCCATCACTGTTCTAAAGTATCTTAGATTCTCTTTCAAACAATATAGATTTAGAACCAGGAGGGAATTAAGAGATTATTTTGTCCAAATTTCTCTTTTTAAAGATAAAAAAAAATGAGGAACAGAGAAGTTAGGTGACTTTCTGAGACTCGCATAGCTAATAATCATATAACATAGGATTTGAATTCAAGTCTTCTGGATGCCAAGCCAAGCATTCTACTCACATCACCACTTAGCTTCCTTAAATCACATGACTTTTCTGCTCCCCTCTCAACTCAGTGAAAAGTGTAAAACCCAGTAACTAAATTAATCAAACTCAAATTCAAATTAATCAGATGCTGCTGGGAGGTCAAAGACAATTTGGCCAGGCATCACTACACCCTACATTTTATTATTTCAAGAATGCCCAAATCATCTACAAATATTAAAATTTAGGAAGGAATAAAAATTTTTAATCTCCAATATATTAAAGGCAGTACTTCATATAACAGCACTTGGCAATTCCTTAGATGACTACCTGGTCTCCCCCCTTCCCCCATATAAACTTCATCCTATATTTCAACTTTGGAAATTGAGCCAGGTTTGTTGACATTTTTTACTGTTAATCATCTGGTGTCCTTTCAGTTTGATGTAGAATAATTTGGTAGATGCTTATATAATGAATATAATAATATAGCATATGATATGATGTCATATAATATAATAAATATAATAAACATAATATGGTATTATATTGTATTACATTTATTATATTATACATATATTGGCTCTGAATGCCAGGACTGGCACTTATCTACAGTAGTCCACTTGGCCCATAGAATGCTCTTTCAAACAAGATAAAGCCATGCAATGCTCTGGAAGGATTTTATGTAGGATACATATTCATTGGGTAAATGTATATGTTGCTTATCCTTCCTTTTTGAAGATCAATGACATGATGCCTTGACTTGCACTTGAATTGGATTTAAGTGAGACAAAGTTGTACAATGTTGTCAGTCTCTCTCTTCCAGAGTCATCAAAGTCCAGTGGCAAGATAAAAGTCAAGATGATGTTGTGAAAGGATATTCTTGGTTCTCTTTGTTTATTCTGAGTTTACACTGGTGAAAAGGAAATCCTTTATTCTCTTTGCCTAGTTGGAGTTGAAATTTTGGTTAACAATAACTTAAATACCCCTACTTAAAACTTTACTAGATTGTGAGAACAGGATTAACTCTCTTTTTTCTACTTTTGAATTAATCAACAAAAACTGAATACACCCATACTTAACCCTAAAATAAGGGAAACTCTTACTACAGGAGTTTACACCTCCAAAAAGAAGACACCCCTACCTAACCTTAAGTAGAGGAAAGTCTGCAACCCAGTGTTAAACTGGGTAATAACTCAGAAACATGTTAATCCAAACTGAGTGACAACTCAGAAATGTGTGAATCCTAGGAGAGTTAACACATTTAGAGATGACAAGTCAGTCCCACAGACACTGCCCCTAGGCAGGGCTGGCAGTTTGGAAACTGTGATTGGCCCCTGTGAAGAGGGGCAAGAACAGGAAACCACCATGAAAGCCATGAAATCCTGGGGCTGGGCAGTCTCATGAGGTTGAATCTTGTGGAGTGTCTCTTGGAGATGGTCTTCTAAGGAACTTCACTGGAGACTGTGACACTAATCATGTCTTTAACTTAGATTTTGACTCCTGCACTACTTGCTTGGGTGAGTGAAAAGGGCTGACTCCTTCCTAATTTCCTAAGAGACTAGCTTCTGTCTTGTAGTAGGCCTTGTAGTTACTTGCTTCCAGCCCTCCTGACTGAGGACTAGTATAGGTATTTTCTCTAACCTCTCTCACATTTCTCTACTTTATTGTTTCCCCTCTAATTTAGTAAATGTTTCCCCTCTAATTTAGTAAATTCTGTAAATAAACTTCTGACTTGAGATATATTAACTTTGGCAACCACATTATTTCATATAATTTAAGTCCAACCACTAAATTTAACCTTTACAGTGGTGATGGCCCAGGATGAAGTGATTGATCTTGGCATCTTTGGTGCCTCACCAAGCACTAAGTATTCCACAGTGCTTGCTTCAGCAGCAATTGGAATGAATTGTTCTCATCTTTCCATTCCACTGGGAGAAGTTTTCCAATGCTTGGGATAGCTATCCCCCAACTCACCAATGCTTTGAAGCTTGTCAGCTACCCCCAAACTTGGTGTAGCCTGATTTCAAGAGATGGTTTTACCAGTCTGTGCATCTACAACAGTTTCTTGGAACCACAAATGAGAGTTGAGTGACAGGTGGATACCAAAAGTGGATGAGCAGCCTTCAAAAGGGCTGTGCAAGACCCCTTCACTAGAAGTGCTAGACCCCTGTGAGCATGCATACATACACACATATATGCACATACACAGATATTATATATAGTACATCTATGTGTCTGTTTCTAATGTGGATAGTGTGTGTATATTGGATTGTTTTTCATAGTCCTAAACACATTTGTCTTACTTTATCAAAAGATGCTACTTTACTGATTTGTCCCATGACACTGAGTATAATATTCAACCCTTTGGAAACTGAGCAGAGAAGTAAAGTTTTGGGGAGTAGTGGCAGTTGGAATGTAGAGTTCACCACTAGCTTATTATTATTATCTATTCTTCTCATCCCTTCACAATTTGAAGCCTTGAAAGAGGTAACGATTCCAAAGATATCAAATTTATAACAGGTAAAATAAGGCTCACTAAGAGATCTTTATGTACTGACTTTTGGAAGTCCTTTGTCTTTAGATGAAAGGAGATCTCCTTCATCTCTCTGGCCTACGAAGACTAGCTTCCATTTGGGTTGGGAGAGGCTCAAACATTCGTTTTTGGGGAGGTTGCTTTTCTCCCTCATCCATAAATATGGAGTTGATAGATGGTCTCTCAGAGTGCATGAATGGGACCTCTTCTATGAAGTATTCTTCCAGAGCAGCCCAAGGCATAAGCCAACCTGAGAGGGCATTCTGTATGCCAAGTAGAATAGTTATGCAAAATTACCCCATTCCTGACACTCAGAGCCCAAAGCTTCACACATTCTCAGACTCTTTTCTCTAACATCAAATCCTCTTTTTTTTTTAAAAAAAAAAATATTTTGGTTGTGACATTGCCATTAACCTCCTTGCCCTCTGGCCCAAAGAATCATGTTTGGAAGTCCTGTTGGGACAAATGAAATGACACAAACCAAACCTGTGTGCACTGAACCTGGTACCACATTCCTCTACTCATCTCCAGTCCAGGTGAAATGCCTGTCCTGGCTGGACTCTGTGCTTCTCTAAATCCCTATGGCTGAGCCTCTGTTTATATTTATTACTGTCTTGAAATCACTGAGGTTGAAACTTTGCTTCTCAGATTCTCTCAAGGACATACAACATCCCCATTCTGAGACCTTCCATTCTGTAGCCATTGTGACCCTGGATGGAGGAGAATAGGGTTAAAACAGACCATTCGGACATAGACACACGCTGCTTGTCAATTCCTATACCAAAGCCTTGCAATTGGGGGTGATTTTGTCAGAAGATCACAAGCAGGAAACTTCAGTAACATGACTAAAGGCTTCTCATGTTGTACAACATTAACTGGACTATGGGGAAATGAGAAAATAAACTCACTGCTCCTGAGACCTGTCGAAATGAGTCAGTAGTTCTAGTGAAAGAAATCTCTATCCTTTCCCATTTGTCTTTCTGCCTACAACGGAATTAAGTTCATGAAAATAAAATACCACCCCCCCCCAACCTCCTTTCAAAAAGCAAAATAAAAACTATCTGTTCAGTGAGCAGAAAATCCAGAAAAAAAAAATCCTTCTTTAGAATGTCAGTCCTGCCCAAGCCCAAGCCATATTGTTTTATTTTTTTTTTTAATTAGAGTAGAACCACGGGATCCCAGCATCATAGGTCCAGAGCCGGAAGCAACCTCAGAGTTTATCTAATTCAAGGCTTTAAACCAGGGGTTAGCAACCTTTTTGGTCGTGAGAGCCATAAACGCCACATTTTAAAAAATGTAATTTCATGAGAGCCATACAGTGCTCACAGTGCGCACTCCTGTCAGAGCGCCTGAAAAAAAAAATTGACCTTATGGCTCCTGCAGAAAGAGCCATATCTGGCCCTCAAAAGAGTCAGATATGGCTCGAGAACCATACGTTGCCGACCCCTGCTTTAAACTAATAGAGATTGAAACTGTGGCTCAAAAATATATTATCATTGTTCAATCATTTCCCCCTTGTGCCCAACTCTTCGTGACCCCACTGGGTAATTTCTTGGCAAAGATACTGGAGTGGTTTGCCATTTCCTTTTCCAATTCATCTCACAAATGAGGAAACTGAGGCCTATAAAGTTAAGTGACTTGCCCAGGATCACACAGCTAGAAAGGGTTTGAACAAAGGAAGATAAGTTTTCCTGACACCAGACCTGGCACTCCATCCACCTACCTATATACTCTCTCTCTCTCTTTTTCTCTAACATGATATAATATATAAAAATATATTTACAGAGATAAAATTGTATGAAAATATATATATGTGTATATATAATATAAATATATATGAGAGAGTAGAAGAAGAAAGAAATTAAGATGGACTTAAGAAAGTGGGAGATGTAGTTAAATGTCAATTCTCACATTCAATAGCTTTATAATCTAGCTTAGGCTACTATTTAACAACAGTAGTAAAATTAATCACAAATGGTATATATCATACATTAAATTTCACAAATTGCTTTACATCTCATTTGATTTAACTTACAGCCTCAGTTTCTGCATCTGTAAAATGAGTTTAATAATCCTTATATTGCTGCCCTTATAAGAATATTTTGAAGAGAGCACTTAACCAATTTCAAAGTATTTTTGTTTCTATTATTATAAATTTCTATGCCTTTATTGATAGCTGTATTATAACATTTTCGGAAAACTGCCATTCTTTCACTGTGTTTAAAGGTCCATCTTTGAAACATCAATATTCTTCAGATGATGGGAATAATGGAGTTCTATAATTTCCAGAGAATTAAAGCTGGGGTATACTTAAAGGGTTTTATCAAGATACATAGTCCAATGGAAAGAGTGCTGGATTTGAAATCTGAGAACCTGGTTTCAATATCACCTCTGAATCTACCTAAATGATTTTGGGGAAGTTATTAGACTTCCTTTGGCCTCAGTTTCCTAATATATAAAATTAAAGGTGGACAAGATGCCCTCTGAGTCCCCTTCTGGCTCCAAATATATTATTTTATATCTCAGTATGAGCAGGCTACAACATTTTAACAATGAAGATTTCATAGGAGATTGAGATAAAA
Source organism: Gracilinanus agilis (assembly GCF_016433145.1). Classification (NCBI taxonomy): domain Eukaryota; kingdom Metazoa; phylum Chordata; class Mammalia; order Didelphimorphia; family Didelphidae; genus Gracilinanus; species Gracilinanus agilis. The sequence continues at coordinate 160,817,619 of NC_058132.1, forward strand.
GAGGCCATCAGAGAGATTTATGTGCAGAAAAAAAAAGGCAGATTGGCCATGCAGCAGAAGCAAGAGATAAATGAGAAAAAAAACTCAGCTATAGATCTAGAGCAGTGGTTCCCAAACTTTTTTGGTCTACCACCCCCTTTCCAGAAAAAATATTACTTAGTGCCCCCTGTCACATATTATCACTGCCCCCTTACAGTTATTCACTGCCCCCAAATGCACTTGTGGCCATCACCGCCTCTCCTGGATCACTGCAGCACCCACCAGGGGGTGGTGGTGCCCACTTTGGGAATCACTGATCTAGAGGGAGGCCCTAGCACATACATTCCACATATTGTCAACACACTTATACACATGCACACACATACAGACACATATACACACTGCTACACATACACAGTAATAATGAGTTTTTAGGACCAACTTTACAAAGGAAATAAAGAAAACCAAGAAGCCAACAAATCCTTTGACTATCAAATGAGATATCTATGAAACTCATAGAACAGTGGCACACAGTAGGCAGTTACTTAGCTTTCTTTTCCTTCCTTCCTTCCTTCCTTCCTTCCTTCCTTTCTTCCTTCCTTCCTTCCTTCCTTCCTTCCTTCCTTCCTTCCTTCCTTCTTTCCTTGCTTCTCCTTTATCTTTCCCTGTCATGATCTCCCTTTGTTAAGACCATAATGAAGACTTCAGTGGTAGCTCCAGCAATAAGGATCAGGATTAAGGATCAAATAATCCATTTATAAAAAATAAAATAAAGCTAAATACAAAGCTTACTCAGCTACTATGATTTACTATGATTATTTTTTTAAAGTGAATAGGAGAATGGAGAGGAAAGGGAAATGTTCCCAAGTAGTACTATAGAAAAGGACTCTGTATTTAGTTAGAAAACCTGGGTACAAATCTAAGCTGCATCACTGATTATTTGTATGACATAGGACCAGTTAATGAGACTAAAGGAGACTACTTTGGCCTCAAGTTCCTCTTCTGTACAATTAGGAGGTTCCAATAGATGCCCTCTAAGATCCTTTCTAACTATATGATCCTATTATGAACTTATGTTTAATTGATAGTCAGATACATACATGTATACATGCATATAAAATATATTGATTGCATGGAAATGTGGAATATATTTTATTATTATGAATGCAAATGCAAGAGACAATAGCATTCTTGAATACAAGGTCATTGAGGAGTCAAAGTCGGTCTACAAACTCAGACATGCCTATTGATTTGCTCACAGCCCCAGTGTACTCTCCTTCCCACTCCCAATGAATCATTTCACACACTGTAAGACTATATAAAGGCAAAATAGCTATGGAGAAGAAAACATCTTCTTCCCTCAGTGGCTTACCTTGATGGGTCGACCAAACCCATCCATTAAGAATTTGAAAGCACTTTACAAACATTAAGACAGGTTTTTTTTTTCATGTTCAAGGACTCAGGAGTACAGAATTGAGTAAAATATCTCAATAATTCAAGTCAGAAAGAAAAAAAAAGTCTTCCCCTAAAATACCCATATAATTCAGTCAAATTTTCTTACAGGAGATAAAAAGTGGGCTAAACTGTCTCATTATCCTGTATATAGGAAAAGCCTTTAGGTGTTGTTTTGGAATAGAAATCAGAGCTTAGCTTTAGGATGTTACTCTGACTGTTATCAGTTATTTGAACTAGGGCAAATCTAAGTGGCCTAATATATAGAATATTGGACTTAAAATCAGTGAGACCTAAGTTTGGCTCATGCCTCAGATACTTACTATCTGTATGTCCCTGGGCAAATCATTTAATTTCTCTGATCCTCAAATTTCTTCACCAGGAAATAAGGAGCACTGAATGGTCTCCAAAGCCCCTTCCAGTTTTATGATCCTATCAAATCCAATAACTTCTTTGCCTCAGTTTCTTCCCTTCTGTGAAATAATTTCTATAAAGAACATTGTAACTTCAAAATGCAGGATATATAGAGATTATATTACATTATTTTATTTTCTAGGTATCCAATCTGTCATAATCTATTTGTCCATTATGACACTACATTTTCTATATCACTGTATTGGTATTATCATTTCCCTATGTGCTGAATATTTCCTTTCATCATTTTTCTCTTCCTTCATAGGTCAACTCAGAGACCACCTTCACCAAGAAGCCTTCCTCAATTTGCATCTCTCTATCATATTTAGAGCTCTTTCTCTCTCCTCAAGATATATTTACTTACTTATGTACAAATTGTGCTCCTCCTTCACAGTACAGTGTGTCAGTTCTTTGAGGGTCCATCTTATTAAAAAGAAAAATTGGTTCTTTGATGCCACTGAGAGGCAAAATGGCATAGTGGATAGAGAAGAATTCTGAGGGATCCTAAGCAAGTCATTTGACTCATAGGGAGTATTTTTTTATCTGGTATTCCCTTTTACAGTTAAATCACACACTAGTCCTATTCCTAGTGCTCAGCATATCCTAGATACTTAAAAATCTTGTTACAATGAAATCCTCGATTCAATGTAATTTGTTCTTGTTCTGTTGCTTGGCATTTCCTGGACACAATGGACTAATATCTTTTTTGAGGTGAGAACGAGGCAGAAGCAAAGAGGGGGAGAGAAAAACAGAGATAGAGACAGAGACTCAGAGAGAGACAAACAGACAGAGATATCTTTGTGTAGTGCACGTTTTAAACCTGCACTCAAGAACACCTAAGTTCAAATGTTACCTCATACATATAATAGCTGTGTAACTGGTCATTGCTTAAGTGATTCTTAACCTTACCCAGCCTCAGTTTCTTCATCCATAAAATGGGGATAGTAATCACCATCTACCTCACAAAGTGCAAATGAATTGACATATATAAAGAATTCTATCAACCTCCAAGTGCTATAAAAAACATTAGCTATCATTTTTAAAGGAAAAAGAGAATTGTGAAAAAGGAATGTGATCTGGTCACAGTTTTCTTCCATGAAGCAGTTTTATGAAATGCCCCTTTTTTTTCACCCACTCATCTCAGTAAGGTATTAACTTCACATCTAGTGAGGTCATTTTAATGGGAATGTGATCAAGCAACAAAATTATTTAATTTGTTATAGTGGTTCAATGCCAGGACCTTGTTTTTATATAAATTTCCCCTCCTCCTAATGTTGAAGTAGAATAGATACCTTGAGTAAAATCTTCCCCCAAAATGAGCATAGTCAAGGGTTATGAATAAGTTCATTATTAATCTAAATTATCACTATTATTTTAAGAATCTTAACTTTTGCATTCTTTGGCTTGAGCTCATTCCTACTTGTAGCCTTATCGTGGCACTAAGGAAATCATTTTGCATTTGAAGTGAAGAAAGATTAATAGAAGCCAATGCAAAAATGATATTATGATGTATCAGGTGCATGAATAATGTATTTGCAGAATGCCTCATGCACCAGCACATGCTTCATTTTGTCGATATGACAAATGCAAGTAGCTGGCTTTTTTATACATTGTAATTGTGGCAATGGTGTTAATTAAAACACATCTACAGTTAGCCTTAGAAAATATGAACATTGGTCCCAAAGCTTCCACTTTGCCATTTTTCAGTACTTTTAATATTTTCTTATTTTTTATTTATAACATACTCACATTTTAATAGCATGATTTGTATCAATTTTTCTACATCTAGAATACCAAATGACCTCAAGCTTTTCTGGTCATTGTAAAGAAAATTTAACTATTATTATTCTGATTGTTATTGATAACAAGAAAAATAATGAGAGCTTACTACCAGGAATTGGAATTGGTTTATAGTCACAGTTTGGGCAACAGCTAACTGTGTGTACATTAACTCATTTAGAGGCTCAGTTTCCTCATCTGGAAAATGAGGAGGTTGGACTAGATGAATTCTCTGTTCTTTTCCACCTCTAAAATTCTGTAGGCTTCTAGAATCTATTACTTATCACTATTTAGTCTAATTTAAAAGGGTAACTTCAATTTTTGATCTCTGAGTTTTTTCTCCCACTATTCTAATTATTATTGATCTTTCTGAAGTACTCTCCTTCCAAAGCCTCTGGGAACATTTGTAAAGTGGAGACATGAGGAGGGAAAATGTATTGAAGTTTTTCTACCATTCTATTCCCTTCCATTTTCTCTTTGAGGCAACGGGAAACTTTCCAGAGATACCCAAGACATTTTAAACCACATGATCTGAGACATACATATCATGCGTCTTGCCTCAGAAAACACATCTTCATCACTTTTGAGAACCATATTCTGTGTTCAATCATGTAGCAAAGAAATAAAGACCTTCTCCAAAAGGAGATGAGAACATATATTATTCTTCCTTCTTTGCTGTGGTGGAGGAAAATAGGTATGGAGCGGAACATACACCATCAGAGATAGAGCATATGCTGGTCAGATTTATTCATCCTCATATTTTTCCCTTTCTGTTTCTAATCTTTGTAACAAAGATTCCCCACCCATGTAGGTAAGGTAAGAGAGAGATATTCAGAAATAAGTTATATAAAAACAAAGGATATCAATTTTTTCAAAAGAAAAATGATGATATATAGTCACTTAAAGGATGACAGGAGATTCAGATTGGTCAAGGAGTAATCAATGCCACTTCTCAAAACATATAGAGGGTAAATCTGACTTCATGCCTAGCAATTCAATAATAGACAACAGGACCAGGACCCAGGAGTTCTTAGCTTCTCTATATATCTCTGACAGGGCAAAATCTATAATTTTCAAAGGCCTCTTCTATTTTTTTTAACAAGGAGTACTCTCCCTCCCTCTTCTATCTTGTGTAATGGGATCACGAATGGGATTCAGTCTCTAATTGTTCTCAATGTTTATGCAGAGGGCCCATGAAGAGGTACTATGAACTGTTTAACTGATAATTATCAAGTGATTAGACCTGACATTTCAGGAGAATGAGTTGAAAAACCTACTAGACTCTGGTAGGGTCAAAAATTAGGAACTACCATGAATTTCGATACTGCAGCATTCATCTAGCCAGTGGAATGGGATATATAGGAAAATATCCCCAACTTAAAAAAAAAAAGGTTTTATGCTAATGGACTATTAAACATTTAATGCTCTGTTAACAAATGGTTATTTCTCCATTAAGCACCATCATGACCTATGCATAGTTTATGAACAATCTCCTTGTCCTTGAGAGAAAATCACATATTGTACAGGCTAAAAATAGCAGCCATGTGAATGCTGAAGTGTAATTTACTTTAGGAGCTCAGTTTACGTCACCAGCCCCATCGAAAATCGCCTGTGATTGATGAGGAGGCTGAGAGAGCCTCCCTAGTTCAATTAACCACTAAACCTTCTTACATTGACTGAGTCACCTGATTTCACAGCATCCAGGACAGTGTGAAGAAACCCTTTAGCTATGGTCAGTAGGAGTGCTATTATGTATCTCAGGTTTCATCATCTAGAGTTAGCCAAATAGTACCATGGACAGAGTACTGAAATTGGAGTCAGGACAACCTCCAGTTTGAGTCATGCCTTAGACATTACTTAACTATGTAATGTTGGAAAACTTTTTGTCTTCTATTTTTTCATCAATAGAACTTGGATAATCAACCTCATGTAAATATTATAAGGATCAAATAAGGTAATTATAGGAAAAGCAATTTACAGACCCTAAAGAACTATAAATGTATGAGCTATGACCACCTTGGGTGGTCAACCTTAATTACCACCATCTATAGTATGTGCTCAGCCCCAGAAAGCTACATAGATCATACCTTTAAAACCTACCACTCATCCCCCCCCTAAAATGCAAACTATTCTTTAAATATCTTAATCCTTCTAGTGCTTCAAAGACCCATTTTAAATCTCACCTCATTCCTGAAGTCTCCCTTGATAACTACAACCAACACTAAGAGGATGATTCTTCCTCTTTTTTCCCCATTTGTTCTGGATATTCTGATTCTTGATTACATATTATTAAGTCTTTTATTTTAAATTATCTTTTATGGGCTGTTTTTTTTTCATTTTGGCTCTACTTTTTTTTTTAAACTCATGGGACTTTGGGCAAATCATTTAAATCAAATCACACCTCGGGTTTCATTCTTCTTCTCTATTAGATAAAGGTTTGTTCTGAGGCCCCTTTCAGATTTAGATCTAAAGACCATTCTAGGTCTAGAGTGAGGATCCAAAGACTTGCTTCAAGTGAACAAAGATTGCCCCCTCTCTACCCTACCCGCCCAAAAAAGAGATTAAAATGAGCTTCTGGAAAGCAAGGATCAGAGGCATTAAAATATTTAGCAAAAAAAGATCTTATCCGGAGAATTTCCTAAATAACTTGCTGGGATAGGTACTATTATTTTATAGGAGACCTTAAATGATTATAATTTAATGACATGTATATCCACCTCCTAAGAACTGATAAATGGAAATAAATAAGGCATAGCTTTATAGGTACATATATATATATATATATATTTTTTTTTTTTTTGTCAAATGATGCCTTTTTAATGGGGACAGGAAAGAAGGGGAAAGAATTAAATGGGTATTTTAATGTAACAAACAAATACATATATTCAAATTTTAAAAATATATTAAAAATAGAGTGTTAGGATAAGGCGTCATTCTTTTTTTAAATCTTTAATTTTCTGCAGACTTTCCTGAAGGTACTAAAATGACATTGATTTTTGTAATTGAAGATAAGTAGTTCTATAATCCCATCTTCTGTAAGCATAGTGAAACCTTCCTTGGGGCTACTACAAATCAAACTCTCAGTGCTGTGGGCAACTCTCTAAAAGTATAAGCCACATATGGGTGAACAGTTTGCAACAGGGAGGGGAGTCTCCATGCCAGGAACCCCCCTTCCCCATATTGATGAAATCACAGGTATAGACCAAAAATCTATACATTCTTTTTTATTGACTATCACCCCTCCCTAATATCACTCCTCCCACAAACACATATTTACTTTAAGCCCACCCACAAATGATATCAAACCCCATCTCCATGGACATGACCAGGCTGCTGCCTATTAGACTAACAGAGAACCCAGGGAGAGCGATGCTGCACGGGAGAATAAGCACCTGGATGGAATCACAATGTTTTAGTTGGCTCTCAGACCAGCCACGCATGCAGCAACAGCAATTATGGTACCCCATACAGATTACTCTAGCCTTGCCAGTTTGAATGGGCTAATGGAGGACAGGATCCAGGAGGGAGTAAAATATCTCCGTCATAAACTGAAACGTTTTGCTGTTTGAACTGTTGCCAGTTTTTATAACAATTTCCATCTTAAGCCGGCTCAATACATATTTAATGAAATCTTCTATAAAACCTTTAACAGCCCTCAATTCATTTCAAGTGGCAAATGACTCAGCAGTTTGCAATGATGAGCTGGGTGCAGACTGTATATTCATTACTTAAGAAGAGAAAGTGATTTTTTAATACTTCTTCCTAAACAAGGGTTTTTGGTTTTTTTTGTTGTTGTTTTTTCTTCTGCAATGTCATTCCCTTAAGAGGCAGAAACATTTACATCTGCCATCTAGAATTCAGGACTTAAGAGGCATTTGGCTAAAAAATACAATGTAGGTTCCTACTTTATAATTATCATCCCATGCATCCCACCCCACTCCCACCCCCAAACACACACACACTTGTATAGTACTCTCTGGATTAAGCTAGGGTAGCCCTCACATGGCCTATAATCAAAGGCTTTTTAGCTCTAGGACATAAGAAAAATTGGAGGATTTGAATTAAGAAGGACCAATTATGCAAAGTTCACTCACTCATATGGAGTGAGGAAGAGGAATTGATTACCAGATGATGAAGTGGTTTGTCCCCATCAAGTCATTCAAATGTCTATAAATGTTTGGGAGCATTTATGATCTCTGTTAATTAATAAAATTATAGATTGCTTAAGTATTGGAAAATATGCAGTGCTCATGCAATAAAAAACCTATGTAACTTTCAAAGAACTGACACTGAGCAGAAGAATGCTTTGTGTTTTACATCTGTTGACGATATACATTAAGCTATTTCAGATACACTTTTTGACAACAAAAATGAGCAATGAAATAATGCCAACATTCAGACTGATTCATTTACTCCTTTTATCTAGATACTATTTGCACCAGACAATTCATTTTTTAAATTTGAAATTTTATTGGTATCTTTTTCCTTTAAGTCATATTCACATATATGTATTTTACATATATATATATATACACATTTGTATATAGATATGTGACACCTATTTCTATATCTGCCTTTTTTATTTTCCTATGTACCTATGTATCTATTTATCTATTTCTATCCATCCATCCATCCAACTCATATCTCTCTTCTCTCTCTCTCTCTCTCTCTTCCTCCTTCTGTCGCTCTGTCAGCTTTCTTTCTCATATACCCAGAAAAATACACCTTCTTGATAATAATAAAAAGAAAAATAAGTAATTTTAGGGAAATAAAATACAGTGAGTTTAACATCCATATTATTCCACCTCTCCACACAAAAAGAGATGAGATCATCTATTTCTCACCTCAACTTCTCCTGCATTCATGGCCTTATTCTAGCACCCCTTGGAAATTTTTTATCCTTTTCCCACTTAGGAAGATCTTACCTGTTCCAAACCATGCCACATCACCCTCTCTGCTACTATTTACCCAAATGAATCTCTCTTAGAAGGTTATAGATTTTTAAAAAGGCTTCTCTTTCTGTCTGTCTCTGTCTCTGTCTCTCTGGATCTGTTTCTGTCTCTCTCTCGACTGGTTGTTGACTATTCTATAGAGTTGTTTCCTGGCATCAGAGGCCTTTCCAAATACATCTTTATAATTTTCCAAGAGAAAACTCCATTATACAGATATAAATACACATGTATATATGATATATGTATATATCCATAGCTTCCACTTATAAAGTAGAGAGAACATCCAACTTCATAAGATCACAGACACTTAAAATTTTGAATATTGGTCTTTGAATAGAAGGCTTATAAAGCACTTTACATAAAAAAATCTCATTTCATCATTGTAAGTTAAGAATATTTATTATTCCCATTTTACAAGTGATGAAACTGAGGCTGAAAAAGATTCAATGTCTTAGAATCACATTTCTAGTGAGTGTCTAGAGCACAATCTACATTCAAGTCTTCTCGAATGGAAGCGATTCATCCACTATACCACATCTAGATGCCATCTGTGCCAGACAGAATTATTTTTTGAAATTTCCTTCCATTTTTTTAATTTGAAATTTCCTTCCATTTTCATATACTATTTAGATAGTCTTAGCTCTAACTTCTATATTTGATCTAAATAAAATTTAATTTAAATGATGGCCAATAGATTTAAGACTTTGGTAAGTGCCCTTGAAAGTGTGACAAAAATCTAGCTTCTCCAGAAGTCCAACCAAATGGATTGCTGGTGTTCTTGATCATATTCCTCACTTGATGCAAGAGCTTATGAAGTCACTTTCCTGCCCTCAAGGTCACCATGAGTCTGTGGTGCCTTTCTGACCAAACTGAAAGCATTTGTTTTTCCACCCTCTTTGGCCATGACTTCCCCTTCCACACTCTGTGATCCATTCAAATTGGCCGTCTCTCCATTCTTCACACACAAGACCATTCCATTCCATTTCCATACTTTTGTACCAGTTATCCCACATGTCCAGAATAAATATCCTCTTTATCACCATCTCATAGAGTCCCTCTCTTACTTCATGTGACATCTTAAGGTTTCTCTATGAAACTTTTCTGATCCTAACTTCCCTCCCAAATTACCTTGTATTTGACTATTTTGTATGTATATTATTTACATTTATCTATTCCATATTTATGCTGTATCTATTTTATATGCATATGTCATCTCTCTCATAAGGATGAAAGCTCCTTTTGAGAAGGGAAGGTTTCCTTCCTTCTACTTGTATTCCCAGTGCCTAACTTGTTTCCTGAAATATTAATGTGTTTAAATAATAGTTATTGATTATTTACCAAATCAGCATTTTTCTCTGAAGTAAACATCGTGATCTAAACATGTTAGATTTGACAATAAAAATCCTTAAAACATTTGTTATGTATAACAGATTATACACTATGACTATAAATATAAATTATATAATATAATGTTTTATATATACATTAGATAGATAGATGGATGGATAGATAGATAAATAGATAGATAGATAGATAGATAGATAGATAGATAGATAGATAGATAGATAGATAGATAGAGGAAGNTGGATAGATAGATAGATAGATAGATAGATAGATAGATAGATAGATAGATAGACAGACAGATAGATAGAGTGTATGTGTGTGTAGAAACAGAGAAAAGAGTATCAGTTTTGGAGTCAGCCATCCTGTAAACTAAACCTCTCTCTGTCACTTATGATCTATGTGATCTCAAACAAGTCATTTAATCTTAGCCTCAGTTTCCTCATCTATACATTGAGAAAGCTGGATTAAATGGCCTCTAACTACCCTTCAGATTCTATTGGTCATAATTTTTTCACAAGTAAGCATAAGACAAAGTGTGATAGAAGTAGAAGAAAGATACAAACAAATTGCCTAGAGAAGAATTGAGAGGAGAAAAAATTTCTCTTAGCTTGGGAAATCAGGAAAGGCTATATGAGGAAGTGGTGGCTCCTGAGATAGGCTTTTAAAGAAGAAGAATGTCTCAACAGGGGGTAGATGAGAACATCAAAATATAATAGTAAAAGTTCAAAAGTCATCTCCCTAAAAGAGGCAGCCATAGAGTGGTTGTTTTGAAAAATAGGCTCACCTGTGTAGCCTATGATTAAATTCCATTCCAGGATCTTCTCATTATTCTTTTAATTAAGGTTCATAATGTCTAAGACAAAGATTAGCTTTCTTTTTAAGTCTTTAGCCTTTCCCCATTTAACAAAAATAATTATGGATAAAGTATTTTTCAGTCATTTCAGTCTTGTCCAAATCTTTGTGACCCCAGTTATTTTTTTCCCCCAGTTATTTTTTGTTTGTTTGTTTGTGGCAAATATATTGGAGTAGTTTGTCATTTCCTTCTCTAGCTGATTTAACAGATGAGGAAACTAAAGCAAAAAAAGTTAAATGACTTGCTCAGAGACATACAGCTAGTAAATATCTGAGAACTAATTTGAATTCAGATCTTCCTGACTTTAGGCCTGGTTCCACCTAGCTGCTACCAAAAAAAAAAAAAGTTATACACCATAAAATTTCTTTTCCTTTTTGAAATGCTTAAGTTAAAAAAATAGGAACTACATCTTAATATTATTCTAGATCTATCTAGTCCACTTATGAAGAGCAAAGAGGGGAAGCTATTTAACTCACTGGATAGAGATCTAGGCCTGGAGATGATAAGTCCTGACTTTAAATTTGGCTTAATACACTTCCTCACTGTGTGACCCTGAGCAAGTCACCTAACTTCAGTTATTCAGCCCGTATCATTCTCCTATCTTAGGACTAATATTTAATATTGATTCTAAAACAGAAGGTAGGGGTTTTATAAAAATAAAAGAATTGACAAAATTCACAAAAATTGCCTGCCTATTTCTTGGCCTTAGGAGTGGCCATGAAACATGCCCCTTGGAAGATGTTGTCAATGCAGAAGCAAGACTAAGTTTCTAAATAAGAGAGTGATCCAGCACCCAATTTCCTTAGGGCTAGAGGACTTCTTTCTTTCTCTGTCCTACTTCTTAGAAACAAGCAAAGCAAAGCAAAACAAAGCAAACACAAAAGCAGCTTTGATGTTGATAATCTCACAGCTCTCATTTTTGTCAAAAAGTTTCCTCTCTTACTTGTGCTGCTCCCTATTATATCAATTCACAATTTTGAACTGATGTGAAAATAAGCCATTAAAATACATCTCTCTTTAAAGTAGTTGGATACTTTCTAGAATGTAAGGTTTAGATGGGCAAGAACAAAATTTATCTTATTCCATGTCTAATACCCTATTTACTGGGGATATGGTTTCCATTTTTCAAATGTCACCCTTTGTTCCAGCTGCTTTGAGGTTCAGAGATTATAGAAAACTTGGTACGCTCTGTATATCTCTATTTTTCTTTCTTCAACTGTCCTTCTATGTCTCCTTGTCTCTTGATCTATTCTTATGACTCTGTATCTGTGTCTCTTTCTGTCTCTGCCTCTCTTTTTCTTACGTACACAAACACACACACACACACATGATGTACCACCCTTCACTTTCTTCTCTTAGGATCTCTGGTCCTCCTCATGACTGAAATCTAATGTCTACTTCTACTAGAGACTTCTCCCCGCCATTATTGCCTTTTTCTCTAAAGTCATCTTACCCTTATGCTACACACACACACACACACACACACACACAAACACACACACACACACACACACACACACACACACACACACAATGCCTCCCCTGTTGGAAATAAAATTCTTTAAGGACAGGAAATTTTTTTCTTGTTTCCTTTGTTTGTTTGTTTTTTAGAGTTTTCTTTGTGTCCTCAGTACTTACCACAATATCTGGCATATAGTAAATATTTGAAGACTTTTTTTGTTGATAGTTGTGGATTATACCAGCAAGGGTATTTTGAATTGGGATAGCTAATATGTTGGTTCACAAATAATCAGAATACAGCAGAATCTCAGAGAGTTAGGATGTTGGGCCAAATTGAATGCAATGGAATTCTAACTTCTTCAAATCTCTGACTGATATCCCCTTTTTGATATGAATATTGTTGTCATTGGTGCAGATTTCAACCTGTTAATATTTCAGCCTATGCAAATCTCATGTTTGCTCTCCCATAAAATACTATGGAGGATCTAACCAATATTTTCCAGGCTTCCTTCTTGTATAATTTCCTGTAGGATGATGTCTAGGCTTTTGCTTTTGTCATGATGTTCTGGTAGACCAATAATTCTTAAATTGTCTCTTCAAGACCTCTTTTCCAGATCTGTGGTTGTGTCAAGGTGTTTCATATTTTCCTCAAATTTTTCATTTTTTCATTTTGTTTTGTATATTCTTGCTACCTTGTGAAGTCATTTGCTTCTAGTTGTTGAATTCTAATTTTTAAAGACTGAATTTCATCCCTGGCTCTTTGATCATTCTTCTCCTTCTGGTCTGATTTTCTTTGCAGATCATCTTTCACCTTCTTTGCTTCATTTTTCAGCTGGTCAAATTGGGTTTTTAAGACATTATCTTCTTTTTTTAGTTCATGTATTTCCTTTTCCCAATTGTCTTCAGCTTCTGTTGATTGTTTTCTGAGTTCTTGAGTTAATTGAATTTTGAGTTCTTGAGTTAATTGAATTTTGAGTTCTTGAGTTAATTGAATTTAAAGTTCTTCCAAAGTCTGTGTCCATTTCACTGAAATTTCTATGTTTTTTCTTGATGTTCCTTTATCTTCTTCTGATCCATTTGCTTTTTGTTCAGTTTCTGAATGGAAGCTGTCATTGTGGTTTCTTTTTTCTTTTTCTGTTGTTTACTCATATTTTTTTCCTTCTTTCTCCTCTATAATTGGCTGCAATCTTGGTCCTCTGATCATTTTTTTTTAATCTGTGGGTTTGGGCTATTCAGTCCTGGGAGGGCTTCTTCTCTGTTTTGTTGATTAATTAGGTTAGTAGGACCTGAGGCCAGATTTTTCCCAGCTGGTGGTAAAAGCTAAAGAAGCGAATTTGGCTACTTTCATTTTAGTCTGTGGGGGAGGGTTGTTGGAGCTTCCCTGCCCTCTGAAGACTTCTTGTCTGCTGTATTGATAGGATTAAGCCAGGTGGGGTTGATCTAAGTGCCCTAAGGTCAAAACCTCGAGAGAAAGTGGGGGCAGCACAAGATGGAGCATATGTCACCTTCTCTGGGTTTCTCCCCCAGCAGCCTCCCTGCTGTCTGTGATCAGAGCCTTGAGTTTGGCACAACTGTGCCAGTGAGGCACTCCCTCAGACTAGTGCCCCAGCCTGCCCAGAGATTCTAGGATCCACTGGAGACTCAGCACATTAGATAGAGGATGGGATCTGAGATCTTCCTCCTTTCTTTCCCCTCCCACCAAACAGTTCGAAGAATTCAGGCTTTTTATCTCTTTTTTTGCATGTACCTTTTAAGTTGGGTTCAGCTGGAGCATCCCCCTGCTCCATTCTGTTGTCAGATTTGGTTTTCTGTTCCCTTTGAGCCCTTTGTCCTTGATTGGTGGTGAAGGGCTTTCTGGAAGTCTGGAACCGTGCTGCTTCTAAGCCACCATCTTCCCAGAATTCCCTGCCAGGCTTCCTTCTAAACTTTTTTAGTATATCTGTTATACAATAGGATGAAATTTTATGGGGAGAAATGTAAAGACCTTAAGTTGAGAAAACTAGCAACATAAGTGTAACATGTGAAAGTGTGACTAGAAGAGAATTATACGAATAAGACCTGGAGGTTTAGGTGATCACAAGCAAAATGAGACAACTGTATCATGAAATTGCAGAACAAAAAAAAAGTCAATAAAATATTAGTGTAGACTTTATTAATAGTGCTATAAGGCTTCCCAGTTGCAGACATCCTCTGGTATGAGACAGAGATCTGGGCTGTGCCAGGATGAGTTTTACAGGTGTTTTCCAAAATGGTTGATGAAGATATTGTTGCCTTTGTAGTAGGCAACAGCCACAGCACATGCAAGGTTGGCTTTACTAGAGATGATCGCGTTGGGCTATGTTCTCTTCCACTGTGAGTCACTCTAGGTCCTGAGGAGTCATTATTGGAATGGGGCAAAAAGAAAGCTATATAGGTGATGAGGCCTGAGTAAAAGGGGCATCCTTACCTGGAAGTATCCACTTGTCACTGAATGGGATGACTTTGAGAAAATCTGGCATCCTACTTTCTACAATAAGCTGAGAGAAGCCCTAGTGGGGCCTGAGTTTGGCACAGCTGTGCCAGTGAGGCACTCCCTCAGACTAGTGCCCCAGCCCACCCAGAGATTCTAGGATCCACTGGAGACTCTGCACATTAGATAGAAGAGGGGATCTGAGATCTTCCTCCTTTCTTTCCCCTCCCACCAAACAGTTCCAAGAATTCAGGCTTTTTATCTCTTTTTTTGCATGTACCTGTTCTGTTCACCAAAGCTTCTATGAATCCAAAGGCCAATAGAGAGAAGATGAAATAGATTGTGTTTGAGACCTTCAATGCCCAGCAATATATATATATATATATATGTGCCATCTACATAGTGCTTTTACACTCTGTCTCTTGTTGTAGCATTGGTATTGGGATGGACTCTGGGGATAGAGTCATCCACATTATCCACATCTATGAAGATTATACCCTTTTGCATTCCATCCTATGTCTAGACTGCTGGGTGGGATCTCACTGACTACCTCATGAAGATTTTCACTGAAAAAGGGTACCATTTCAACATAACAGTTGAGAAGAAGATCATGAGGGACATCAAAGAGAAGCTGTATTGCGTTGCTCTGGACTTTGAGTAAGAAATGACCACTTTAGCTTCTTCTTCCTTCTTGGAGAATAAAATGAGCAATCTGATGGTCAGGTCATTACCCTTGGCAATGGAGAGGTTCTAATGCCCTGAATCTATCTTCCTGACTTCTTTCATGGGAATAGAGTCCTGTGGGATTCATGAGACTACCTACAATTCCATTATGAAGGGTGATGATATCTGAAAGGATCTTTATGTCAATGCAGTGTTATCTGGTGGTACCTCTTTGTATTTTGGCATTGCTGACAGAATGCAGAAGATTACAATACTGGTTCCAAGTACTATGAAATCAAAATTATTGCCCCACCTGAGCATAAACACTCTGACTGGATTGAATATTCCATTTTGGCTCTTCTCTCTACCTTTCAGTAGATGTGGATCAGCATGCGCAAATATGATCAGTCTGGTCCTTCTATTGTCCACCAGAAATGCTTTTAATGAATTATTGATTTCCTGATCTTTGTCACTTGCAGGAGTAAATGTGCCAGGGCAGATGTTTACATAGACCACAAATGGACCAAAGTTTTGTGAAAGTGACCTTGAAAATCTTGTTCTGTTAACTATGTATTTAACTTTCCTGTGATGTTTTCTTTGTAACTACATTTAAGACAACAACACAAGTGGATTATTTATACTAGGAGTTTAACTTAGTGGTTTATTGATAAATTATAAATAGTTATATGCTTGTGATACCTTTCCTGGCAAGCTAAACTTTTAGGAACTTAAATTTGACTGTGGTTGATGTTGCTCTGAATACAACTGTGATTACCATTGTTCTATTAATGCAAAATAAAAAGTCTACAATTAGAAAAAAAAAAACATAGTACTATAGTCTAGGTCTTTGAGGGACAGGTAGGTGACTCAATGGATAGAGTGCCGGTCTTATGGTCAAGAAGACTCAACTTTCTGAGTTCAAATCTGGACTTAGACACACTTATTACCTGTATGATTTTCAGCAAGTCATTTGATCCAGCTTCAATTTCCTCATCTGTAAAACTTTAGCTGGAAAACGAAAATGCAAACTAACTCCAGTGTTTTTGCCAAGAAAATCCCAAATGGGGTTGGACACAAGTGAAACAACTCAACAACAACAGCAAAATACTCTAGATCAAGGGAATTAAAGGTTCGACTTTAATTGTTCTAGATTTTATGGGGAGGGCACAACACCAGATTTTTAGTCCAAAGATATGAATTCAAATTTTGGCTTTGAATTTTAAATTTTATATTTTAGAAAAATTTTTCATGGTTACATGATTCATGTTCTTACTTTCCCCTTCACCCCCCAATTCCCACCCCCCATAGCCGAGACACATTTCCACTGGTTTTAACATGTGTCATTGATCAAGACCTATTTCCGTATTATTGATAGTTGCATTGGTGTGGTCGTTTAGAGTCTACATTCCCCATCATGTCCACATGGACCCATGTGTTCAAGCAGTTGTTTTTCTTCTGTGTTTCCACTCCTATAGTTCTTCCTCTAAGTGTGGATAGCGTTCTTATTCCATAAATCCCTCAGAATTGTCCACCGTCATTGCATGGCTGCTAGTACAGAAGTCCATTACATTTGATTTTACCACAGTGTATCAGTCTCTGTGTACAATGTTCTTCTGGCTCTGCTCCTTTCACTCTGCATCAATTCCTGGAGGTCATTCCAGTTCACATGGAATTCCTCCATTTTATTATTTCTTTGAGCACAATAGTATTCCATCACCAACATATATCACAATTTGTTCAGCCATTCCCCAATTGACGGGCATACCCTTGTTTTGCAGTTTTTTGCCACCACAGGTGTGGCTATAAATATTTTTGTACACGTATTTTCCCTACGATCTCTTTGGGGTACAAACCCAGCAATGGTATGACTGGATCAAGGACAGGCAGTCTTTAGGGCTCTTTGGGCATAGTTCCAAATTCTGGCTTTGCTTTTTTATTGCTGGTGTGACCTCAGATGACTTGTGTTATCTATCTTCATTTGTAAAATGATGGGATTAGATTAATTGACCTCTAAGTTCTCCCCTAATCTTGAATTTTATTATCTCATTTGAAATGTGATGTTATCAGTCCCCACCTAGCAACCAAAACATCCTTCCCCTTTTTACAGAGGAGATAGTAGTTAGAAATAATAGAAAGTTATGACAATGAAGTTTAACATTTTTCAGAGTAAAAGGTAACTCTATAGATTTACTCAACCACTTCATTGCTTCCAGTTCAAGGAATTCCTCCAAGAGGGAGAATTTCTAAAAATACTCCTTGGTTTATAGAATCTCCATATCTGCTAATGCAATGGACTGTCTTCCAGAGGAGATTTGGTCTAGTTTGCTTACATACTCCATGTGTTGTTACCTAACAAAGTAAAAAGAAACCACAAATGTTTAAACACCTGCTATGACTGGATACTCATGAAACTCAGAGGGTAAAATCATTGTATAACAGCTTTCTCACGGCTTCCCTTTCACTCAAATTGGAGAATCCAGGTTCCTAGTCTCCTGGCTCACTTGCAGGGTTATTGCCTCCATTCAACAAAAAGCAAAGAGTATGTTTTATAATGAACCAACAGCTCATTTAATGGAATCAGCTGCCAAATAACTCCCCTATAAAAACCAGACAAGGTTTGCAAAGTCTTTCAGCTCCATGGAGCCCACTAATGTCTGGCCATGTGCCAGAAGGAGCACTGAGGCTGGTGAATGCAACATTAGTTCTGAGGAAAAGGAATGGGCAAGGGATGTTCAATCCTGGCCCCATTCAGTGATGCACTTAAGGCATGTCCTAAGGCTTCGTGCTTGGTTTTCTTCTGCTTGATCAAAGTAGAGAAGCCATGGGCTAAAGCCTTGCTTCAGGACCCTTATGTATGAAATCAGATGGAGTCAAAGGAAGATGAAGGAAGCCCCTTCATTCCTGTCACTAATGCTTTTTCAGGATTTCCATGTCTCAGAGAACAAACTAAAAATGCCTGGCTAGCAAGAAAACCGACAGTGGGCCATACTGCCCTTTTCCATTTGAAAGTCAGACTCAGAATGCAGGAAGACAGAGTTCCCAGGCTTTGGCTTGGGTCACTGAGTCTGAGGATTCTGATGAGTCCATCAGCAACAAAGAAACACACAATTTTGCAAAATGAATCAGGTAAAATCCCGAACTTCTTTCAAGGCACAGTCCAGAACCTACCTCTGGGCATCGGTGTTTTCTCATTGTCTGTGTGTGTGTGTGTGTGTGTGTGTAGTCAATCCTCATTATTCATAGATTCTCTTGTGAATTAACCTACTCATTGAAATTTATTTGTACCCCCCCAAAACAATATTCACGAAACTTCCATCATCATTTGTGTACAATGTGTTCAGGTGAAGTTGAACAAAGCAATATTCTATCTTCATCCAATTCTCATATTATAAGCAAGTGTCCTTTTTGAAGTCTATTTAGTGCCACATTTTTTGTATTTCTTACTTTTTGTTGGCAATTTCTCTGTTTAAAATGACCCGCCAATGTAGTACTAGCTAGCATTCTTAAAGGTCAAGAAGCCTGTGATGTGCCTTTCAGAGATATGCTAGATTTGTTAAAGATATATGTGTTAGATCAGCTTCATGCAGAAGTAGAGTGCTGTTGGACGTGAGTTCAATGTTAATGACTCAACAATATGGTGTATCCAGAAAAAGGAAGAGGAAATTTGTTGATCTGTACATGCGGCTGATCGTGAAAGTGCTAAAGTAAATGTTGTGACTAGAGAATTACAGAAACCTAACTCTGCATTTCCCCTGGGAGCAATGGTTGAGTATTCACTAATTCAGTGATCACAGTGACTGTATAGAACATAACTACCATGAATGATGAAAATTGACTGCACTTTGTATATACTCTGTATTTGTAGGTGATTAGGGACTCACATAATCAATCACAAGTGCTTAAACTTTCTTTGCACCTTCCAAGAGCACGTCCTTATGGAAAGCATGGACATTTCCATTAGTACTTTATTGAAAGGACTAAGGGCATTGCTTGCCAATAACATTTCAGGGATTGGGGTTGCTTCCAAATGGAATCAATCAGTTGGCTTTGAATATAGTGGGGGGACATTATGGCAGGCTCTATTGCTTTGTTCTAGATCCATTAAAAAAGTGTTCATGGGTAGTATGGGGGTAGTGGGAGAATGGTGTTGGTGGTTTCAATTTTAAATTAGATTCTCTCTCACTCTTCCTGAGAATAGAGCAGAATTCAGAGTAGATATGAATCCCCAGAAAATGGGAATGTTCCCTCTTCAGTAGCTCTTAATGGAAAACTATTATTAAGGTTCATGGGAACAATATACAATCTAATTTATAGCACAAAAAGACTTCCTAGCACCAACCATGGAAAAGTACTTGTCTAAACTCTCCATCAGATAATAGCCGTGTAGTAAGAAATCACCTGATTTGAAGGGAGGAGAACCTGAATTCTAAAATTTTGGAGGAATATTAAAAGTCCCAAAGTACTTAAATAGAGGAAGAAGGTAATTTCTGGAAGGTGGCAAATTTGTGAATCTCAGCCTCCTGAATAGGGTCTCAGGACCCAAAGCAATAATTATGATATCAAATGATGTGGTCTTTGTATTCTTCTATTTTTGTGCTTTTCAGATGAGCCCAGGGGAAAGGGGATTGCACATTCATGAACCTGAAGCATGTTTCCTTCTGAGGGAGCCTAAGCCTTTGTAATGCCTTAAAACCAGATGCCTGTATTCAAATTAATACAAAAATAATTTAATAAGAATCTACTATGAGACAGATATGTGCCTAGTTGTGCTGGGAATTCAAAACTAAAAATGAAATGGACTCACCTCATGCATATCTTCCATTAAAAAGAGGACTGAGATGCTCTTTCCAAGAATGTTTCCCTTCTTTTTTCTTCTTTTTTTAAAATTTAGAATCTGTTTCCCTTCTAATGGATTCCAGATCACATAGGGGTAATATGAATCTGGGGAATGTGAAGAGTGAATCAAACTGTCTTTGTCTATCAATCAGCAATTTTTAATTTAGTCAATCAAAAACTTAAACACCCTTACTTAACACTAAGTAAGAATGTTTGCAAGTCACTTGCTAAAGTGGATGACAACTCCAGAGGTCGCTGCCTTGCCCCTGGGCAGTGCTCGGCAAATTGAAAGACTGCAATTGGTTCTCATAAAGTGTAGGAAGGGACAGGACATGACATGGAAAGTCCACATGGGGACAAGGGACATGGTGAAGCCCTGCCAGGGCTGAACCCCATACCAGAGCAGTGCTTAAGGTGATAGACTAGATAATTCTCTCCCTTCTTCTTACATTTTCCCACTTTTACTCTTTTCGCCTCTTTCTAAATAAAGCTACTAAAGGTCATTTTGACTTTAGTTATAATATCTTTAAATCAATGACCACAATATTACTATAGAATTCTCATATTTAACATAAAACCTACATTTATATTCTTACAGGGACTTCGCTTATTTGTATGGAAATTGGACATCACTGGGATGATTTGGGTTTGCTCCACTAACAATCCCAAATTCATTTCCCTTCCCAGGGTAACAAGTCAGAGTTTAGCACTGTGAATCTAGGGGATTTGGGAGTAAAATAGGAGTCAATGAAGGAGGAGAATTATGTCAATTTTAGATGTACTATTACGAATCATTGGTGTGTCTATGTAGTGTTTAAGTGTACTTGTGAGTCCCTTGCACTTTCTGAGAAAGGGGAGGGATAATAACTGTCCTTTACTTGATGTATGCATTTGTTGAATAATGGATCTAATGCCATCATTCTCTTAGTTCAGTTTTGAATTGAGGAGAAAATGAAGCATTCATTATGTCACTAGACATTTAACAAAAAAAACTTTTCTTTGTCCTAAAATGGCAAGGATGAACAACAAAGATACAGTTAGACTTAGCTTCTGGAAAAACATCTAATCAGCAGGTCGTCAGGATATATGGTCTTGACTTGAGTGGTCTTAGGCACTCATCAAATCTTAGAAGCAGAGATTCCATATGACTGGGAAATAAAGTGACCAGGGAAATGGGTTAGGAAAACCAAACGAGTCAGGCCTAAGAAGAAGTTTTATCTTCTTTTAGTTCAATCCTTCCCATGTTGTAAGTGGAAAGAAAAATTCAGTATCAGGAAAACTCTCATTGTATCAAAATATTACTACCTTTAATGCTTATACAGAAGATAAGGGACTCTTAACCTCAGTATATGAAATGTAGAAATGACCTATATTTTGTAATTTTCCCAGAGTAAACTGTGTGGAAGCAAAACAATTCAAAGAGTTTATATATTTTTGATGTCGACCAAAAGTATAAGATTAGACCCGATTAGTCCAAAATTTGGGAGCATTGGAATAATTCCTTCTCTGTGGACATTTTACATCTACCCAGTAGAATGTAACCTTCTTGACATTAGAGATCATTTTTATTTTTGTCTTTTTACATTTGGTACAGAGTAGATTCTGGTAGAATCTCAAAAAATGGGTGTTGAATTGAATTGAATGAAAATAGGAAGATGACAGACATGTATGAACATGTTATACACCTCACCTTCCTTCCCTTTGTCCCTGCCTTTCATTGACAAACCATCCTTCTCCAGAAGTGATCTTCCCAGTCTTCCAGGATCTCATTTGCTAGTAGTCTATGGACCAACTCTCTTACCTTCGAATGAGATCATTCTTTGTACCACTTGTCCCAGGCTAAATTTATGGCATTTGCTCTGTTGCCCTGCTTTCTAGAAGCTTCTCCCATGATTTTTAGCATGATGTTTTTAGTGATGTTGTCAGATGCCTTCAGTGAGAATGAAAATGGTATCAAAGTCAGCTTTGTGACTGGGAATTCCACATTCCTTTTCCCTATTCCTATCACCCATCCTAGTTTATGCTAAAGCATAGAATCTTTAAACTTTTTTCACACACCTCTATCAATAACAAAATTTTTATCACCAACCTCAATATGTGTGTCATTTATAAATCACACATACATGCTACTATACTAATAATTATTGGTATTATAAAACTTAAAGTCAAACAGAAATTTTAAAGATGAAAGATGAAATAATAATGATCTAAAAATCAATAGGAAGTTTGGGGGTTATTGAGCAATGGGATGACATGACCAGATCTGTGCTGCATAAAAAATACTTCAGCAGTTAGGGAAAGATGGATCAGGGTGAAGAGTAAATAGGCAGGGAAAGCAATCAGAAGACTATTTATAATAGTTTATCTGATCAAAACCTGAAATAAGGTGGTAGAGATGTCAGAAATAGAAAAGATGATATTTGGACAAGTGGGATGTGGAAGAGTGAGGTTTTGAAGATACCATTGATGTTTCCAACTTGGATATCTAACAGATGTCTGTACACAATGTTGGTTGATTCGACTAAGACCTTTGATACTATCAGCCATGAGGGTTTGTAAAAGATCATGGTAAAATTTGGTTACCTGCAGAAGTTCATAAGTATTGTGTACCAGTTCCATGATGGCATGCTTACATGAGTTCTGGAAAATGGATGATGTTTTTGCACTTTCCCAGTCACCAAGGGAATGAATCAGGGCTGTGTGCTTCTCCTATGCTTTTTAGCATGATGTTTTTAGCGATGTTGTCAGATACCTTCAGTGAGAATGAAAATGGTATCAAAGCCAGCTACCACACTGATGGTAAAGTATTTAACTTGAAAAAGCTACAAGACAGGATTAAAATGGAGGGATAGTTGGTGCACAACTTCCTGTTTTCAAATAATTGTTCACTCAATGCAGTCTCTGAGTCTAAAAGGCAACATAGCATGGACTGATGTTCTGCCAGTTGTGCTAATTTTGACCTAATAATTAACATGGAGAAAACAAAGGCTCTCCACAAGTCATTCGTACATGGAACTATTGATTACAGCAAATGGAGAAATTTTGAATGCTGTGGATAAGTTCTCTTCCCTTGGCAATATGTATTCCAAAGATGTGCACATAGATGATGAGGTTAACAAACATATTGCTCCATTGTTTGCATGGCTCCATATTTCCTGTTATCTGACCCGTTCTCCCACCTCCTTTCCCTCACCATTTACCTGCCATTTGCCTTTGTATTTCCCTGCCTTATTAAAGTGTGATTGGTGCATTATTCTCCACTTGCTGCCAATGTGATCTTTTTGGGCACATATCCAAAGAACCAGATTTGTTCACTCTGACCCAACTAAGGCTCCTTTGTCCTCCCTTTCTTTAAGGTAGAAAATCAACACCTGAGCTAAATCTAATTTGTCAGCAGCCTTACCTACAACCAAGGAGCTTCTCATGAGGAACTGACTGATAGAAAGCAAGACCTAATGAAGGAACCCTGTGCCCTTCTAAGTAGTGACCTCCCCCATGATTGGATTATGAAGTTATGTTGGAGACAAGTCTCATAATTGAATATAGTGGGGAGGGTGGGATGAGATCCATCTTTCAGCTTTCTGATGGTTTACTACATAACTCTTGGGGTTAGCCTATGGGTGGATCCCTGTATATAATTTTGTAGGCTAGTGTATTGAGGTCCTAAGAGGACTAAGGAGAAAGATGGAGAGTTTCAAGGATACTAGAAACTAGTAATGACATTGGATCTGAAACCTGGGATCAGTAGGGCCAGTACCTATCACTACTATAAAGACCCTGTGAAATTGAGTCATAGACACAAGTTTCTGGACTGCTTCCTGATTTTCTTACTCTTAATAGCTCTATTCCTAGGAATAAGAGAGACTTAGAATTTGAGATCTATAGGGGTCTCCTGGGCTTGTGTGCTCAGTATGACCCTTTACCATATAATATTATCTGAAATATGTAAAGTTCTTTGTTTTGAAAACGTTCATTATTATACCTGATAATCAAAATAAAAATATATACACAGGAATTATTATTCCTATTTTGAAGATAAGGAGACTGACACTTGGAGGGTTAAAATTGAATCCTATCTCATGATCACTTAGGTACTTAAGTATTAGAAGAAGAATTTAAATCTAGAACTCCCTTTTTTTAATTTATTATTTCTCTTTTGAGTTCCAAATCCTCTCCTTCCCTCTAGTCTCTTATCCACTCATTGAGAAAGCAAGTGACAAATATAATGTCTCTTATACAAGTGAAGTCATATAAAACATTTCCATATAAGCCACATTACAAAATACAGAAAAATAAAATTTAAAAAATTATGCTTCAATCTGCACTCAGAGTTCATCAGTTCTCTCTCTGGTCATGGATAGCATTTTTCATCATAAGCTAAGATTCTCATGATTCCAGTATTATTTCCATGCTATTATGCTGCCGCTCTACCATAGGATACCATAGTTGAAAAAAAAGTCACCAGGTGACTAAACCATCTTAGAAACTCTTCTCAAGACTAACTCTATGACTAAAGTTCCACCATTTAGTCTCTGCTTCCAGTCAGGACTTACAGAAAGTTTGAGTAAGAGTAGTTTCTGCAGATGTATTTTTTATCAATGCATTAGCCTTTGAGAAAAGCTTGAGGTCAGTGGCATTCAACCTTGAAGAGCTAGAAAACCAATTTTTCAGCTGATCAAATGAGTGAGTCACTAAACACACCATTTACAGCCTCCTCATGTGATTTTGGCAATATTTTTAAAATAATAGTGAGTCAGCAATTGGTGGGACACAAAGGCTACCATTCTTAGCATGGAGATTCCATAAAAGGAAAGCTAACCTATTGCATGTTCAATATTATGGTACCAATTATCCTGTTGACACAGCTATGCAGTTGACCATGATGATGATGATGATATATATATATATATCATCATCATCATCATGGTCATATATATATGTATGTATGTATGTATGTGCGTGTATTCAATCGATTAAGCATTTATTAATCACCTACCATGTGCAAAATGTTATGCTGAATATGGGGAATACAAAGCAAATGTGAAAAATATCCCTTGCCTCTCAAGAGTTTTACTAAAAGGGAGGGATCACATAAAAACAGCTAATTATATGCGTGATGATTTGAAGAAGGAGAGACAGTACAGTACTAACAGCAAGAGACATTGGAAAATGTTTTATCTATGACTTTAAGGAAGCAAAGGATTCTAAGAGGCAGAAATGGGGTGGGGGAGGACATTTTAAGCATGACAGAAAGAATAGGTAAAGACATGGAGGTAGGAAATGAAATGCTAATTTTGAAAAACAAAAAGTACACCAATTTGGATAGAATATAGAGTTCATAAAAGGGAATAATGTATGCTAAGCTATAAATGCCATACACAGAATGATTGTGAAGGAATTGAGGCAATTGGGAACCAGTTAAAGTTCTTAATAAGGAGACTGACAAGGTCATGATTCTATTTTAGGAAGATTATTTTGGTAACTCTCCATGTTGGGTACCATATTGAAATTAAACATAGTTCTCAAAAATGAATCTGTTTTATACTGTACTGACAGGGTATCAAATAGTAGGCTTTCATTCTGATTCTTCCCCAACCAGAACAAGATTAGTCTCTATCATCTTATAAAACTTTGGAATATTTTCAGTAAGGGATGCATTTTGATTTGAGCAAATGTTTTTTTAATTATTTCCTATGTGCACAACAGTCACCCAAGTGCTAGTGAAGCTACAAAGATTAAATAAAACATAGGCCCTCTACCTGTGGATCTTATGTCTAGTCAGGGGTTATGACACATACATAAACTATATGCCTAACAAGGGAATAAAAGTGCTATAAATTGAGGGGTCTCTCAGTTCAAAAGGAAGATCATTATTCATTATATGAGGTTTTTGTGGATGGTTGTGAAGATGACATTTGTTATGGGCTTTAAAGAATGGATATGTAGAGTTTTAAAGGAAGAGATGAGGAATCAAATCCCAAGTATTGAGATGGCAAAAGAAATTCCAGGTATCCATAGTATGAGCAACGACTGAATGGTAGAATAGGACAGGATATATAGAAGGCATAACAAATAGTTCAAGTCCAGTTGTTAGAATGTAGAGTATGAGGGAACAAAATATTATTAAAGATGATCGAAAAAAGAAACTGGTAGCATAAAGAGTAAGACCTTGCAATCTAGGTTAGCAAATGAGAATTTCTTGATAAGCAAAAATCTGCTATTGAACGGTTTTGAGAGGAGGAGAAGGTTTTTCAACAGAATAATGTTCTTTGTCATGTACAGTGAATAATAATGATGACAATAATAATGTGTAACATTTATATAATGCCTTATACTTTGTGAAATACTTTACATGTGTTATTTCATTTGTTTCTCACATCAACTCCCTGAGATAAGTGTTATTATTAATCTCATTTTATAGTTGAGGAAACTGAAGCTGGAAAAGGTTAAATGATGTTCCTAGGGTCACACTACTAGTAAATGTCTATAGTAAGATCTGAACTCAAGTCTTTTTCTCTCCTGGTCCAGCATTCTACCCACTACACTACATAACTGCCCAATCAAAATTAATTAGGCAGTAGTATGAAGGATAGATTATGAAAGGAGATGGGGTGGGGTGAGGAGGTAGGAGAAGAAAGACTGGTATCTTTAAAATGTATTAACTAGGAATAAAAGTGAATTAAGAGTTGACTAAACTGTACTCACTTTCCACTATGATCACAGGTCTTTTACCTACTGCTTGCTTTCTCAGTTGATTCATACTTTGTAGGTGAGAAGTGATAGATTCTATCTTCATGAAAAATTGAATGGTGAGAACTTTGCCACAGACAAAATTGAGGAGGCAGAATCCTCTAGCCCCACATTTCCATATTATGGGTTACAGAGTAACCGAAAGAGAACAGTGGGCAAACAGTTTTAAATTTCCTCTAAAATTCCACTACAGGCTCTGAGAGTTGAGCTGAATACTGATAAGCCATTTAGAGAATTGGATCTTCATCTCATCCAAACCACAGCTTCATCAACACAAAGCACGTCTCTTATAAATCCTTAATCTTCTCCCAAAAAATCAGCTACAAGTGCATTTGTTGAAACCAGTTGACTCCCACCCCATAGCATTTAATTTTTATAGGGAGATAGGGCACAATATCAAGTAACCCACCATGTTGAATTGGGACATGTCATTTTCAGGAAGCTGTCTGAAAGCCAGTATAGACAAACCCTATCCCAAGCTGTTATCTTCTACATATCTCTTCCAGATTACATGGCACTTAATGGAATAATGAGAGACTGGAAGTAACATATAAAAAAAAAGTTCATTAAACCTTGTTAAAAATGAATAAATTTCGGAATCAATTCCCATTAGCCAATGTACTGGTATTTTATATGTCTTGTGGAGATTTATTATAAATTCATGCATAGCTGTATGTAACGATGGCTAGTCCATGTCTCCTTTCCTAATAAAAAAGAGCAGGGGACAGCATTCAGTACTTTCTTATTATATGAAAAATTTAGAAGACGTCATCTTGCTTCTCATGGCTATGCCCTGATTGTGTCAGCTCAAATTAGTTAACTATATAAATTGGAGTAAATAAAAGTGACAGAGAAAGGAAAGTCATGGTGACACCCCTTTGGAAGTAATCGATGGGCCTCTACATGGCAGTTTCATATGCTACCATCTGGGTACCCAAAAAGAGAGAAATTAAGTCTTGAAATGGTATTGTATCTATGCCAACATTGCACTTTCTTCTTTCCATAGCTCTGTCACTCATTCTCCTTTTTCCTTTCAAGTCATATAGCAAGCTCTGTGAGGATCGATGCAGGAGTCACAGAACTACTCAATCACCTTCTACTTGTTAATTTTCTGAATACATTAATCAGAATATTCTATACTCTTTTTATTTCTTCTTAGTAAAGCCTTCTCTGAAGAATTGGTAGGCTACTACCTCTGGGACTTGGTTTTAGTTTTGCCAGTTGGGATTTAATTTTTTTTTACTTGAAATTAAATAAATTGAAAGTATAATGCTGATAACAATCTATTATTATAAGCAGCATCACCAACCAATTAACTGATAAATACAACATTTTTAAGAACTTATTATATGCAGGGGTAGATAATTGATTCAATGAATTGAGAGCCAGGCTTAGAGACAGGAGGTCCTGAATTTAAATCCTAGCTGTGTGATTCTGGGCAAGTCACTTAAACCTCATTATCTAACCCATACTGCTCTTCTTCTGCCTTGGAACCAATATACAATATTCATTCTAAAATGGAAGGTAAGCGTTTAAAAAAAGAGCTTGCTATGTGTAAGGCTCTATTCATTTCAATTCAATTAACAATTATTGAGTGCTTAGTATGTGCCAAGCACTATGCTAAGCACTAAGAATATAAAAGCAAATGTGAACCAGTCAAGGAGCCCTCAAGGAGCTTATGTTCTATCAGGAAAAATAACACATACATATATAAATAAACAAAAAATAGTATGATTTTGGCCAAGTAGCCAAAACAAGGAAATCTGAGGCCAAGATGTTAACACTAGTGAGAATAGACATGGAAAGAAGGCAGAGTCCATCAGGCTGGTACTGGTTCAGTCATAACAGAGCCTGAAATATAGTTGGCAGTCCCAAGTGGGCAAATATCCAGGTAATGAAAGTCAGAATAAAGCTACTCACTTGAACAAGGTAGGCAAGCTAGAATCAAGACAAGCATTCAATCTCTGACTGGTTAGAGAAAAAGGAACCAGAAGGACACAAATAACAGTGAGATCAAGCATTTGAGGCAACAATGAGGAAACAGAAGAAGCTGAAGAGGTAAGAAAAAGTACCTGTTTCAAAGTGCTTGATGGGAGGAAAAAAAAATAGACTTTTTCCACCTTTCCCCAAATGGTAGAACTAGGACTAATGAAAAACAAATGACAAAGATGCCTTGATTCAAATTTAAATTTGATAGAAAGATTTCCTAGCAATTAGAGTTAAGACAAATTGAAATGTGATGCTTCTTTATATAATAGGTTCTTTAGAAATGGAAATCTCCAAATAGAAGTTGAGTTATCATTTGTTGAGAATAGGGAAGAGAAGATTCCCACTCAGATATGATTCTGACTACGTGATCCTTTCTAACTCTGAGATTCTATTATTAGAAATGATACAAGGAACTGAGGTCAAGAAAGAATTAACTGAGACAAGTCTTTTGCATTGGGTATAGAGCTTTTAAATGGTTCCACTTGAGGCAGGGAGGCAGGCAACTCTACCTGTTGAGTCACGACTTTATATCCACGAGTAACATGGGTTTTGAAGCAGAAACTTTAGAAGACTTGGCTGAAATGAATAGTTTGTAAGCAGCAAGAAGCAGTTGACATGCACCATCTGTGCTTTATATATTTTTTTAATGATTTTTCTAACCAGACGGGAGGTGAACTTATTTCTCAGATGTTATATATGATCATATGTAAACATACCACAGCAACATATAGCAAGTGGGGAACTCCAAAGAACAGAAATAAGAGATCTTATCAGGGAGATGTGTGATAGGAAAAAAATAGTGTGGTTATGTGGCAATGAGAAGGGTCAACGATGGATGCTGAGTGGATATCTTATGGGGAAATTATGAGAGGATCATAGGGTCATAGTCCTAGAAGCAGAAGGGGCCTCAGAGCTAGAGGGGTGTGTAGGAGTCATTTTTAACCAACTAGCAAGACAGATTGCTAAATTTTCAGTGTGAGCAATTTACACTTCAGTAATCAGCAAATGCTCCAAATCAGGATTTGATGTTTTGTTGATCTCTAGTCTAAGTAAATGTTGGAGAAAATGTTAATAATGAAGATCAAACTTTAGAGTGTGTTATGCATGAATTTTTTTTACTGAAAACATGTTCATTAAATATTAATCAGCATATCTCTGCTGAGATACTATTTAATAAAGTACAGTCATTTTAAAGACGAGGAGCCGAAGGATAAGAGACTTGTCTAAGGTCACTTAGGTATTAAGCAGCAGAGCTGATCAAACCTGGGTCCTCTGATTTCAAATTTAGCACACTTTCCCAAGTACCACATAGATATCACAATTAGTTATACAAGAAACAAAGACATGGATAGATTTTGATCTGTATCATTGGAAAAAGCATTTACATAGAGGTACAAATGTAGAGCTGGAAGGAATCTGGAAAGCCATTTATTTCAACTTCCTCATTTTACAGATAAGGAAAAGGAGGCTGGAAAGAGTTAAATAGCTTGCCCAAAGACACAAAGTAGTAAGAAATTGAGTCAGGATTTGAATTCAGATCCCATGAACCTAGAAAAAGTGTTCTTTCCACTGTAGAAGATCATAAGTAGTTGAATACTATTTCATATGAAAATTATATAACGTACATTTAAGTTATCACCCTTCAAAACATAGAATAGATTGGTAAATGGGAAACAATAAGTAAATAACAGCTCTGGAGCCATAGAAATTAGGTTTAAATCCTACTTCTCTCCATTTTGTGGCTTTGAACAAATCACCGAGGCTCCATCGGTCTCCATTTCTTCTTTTCTAAAATAAAGGGGTTTGGGACAGCTAGGTGGCTCAGTGTATAGAGAACCAGGCCTCAAGTCAGCAAGATTTTTAGTTCAAATCTATACTCACACACTTCCTAGCTATATGACCCTGTGCCCCTTAACTCCAAGTTACCTTACCTTTACCACTTTTCTGTGATGGAACTTAGCATTGGTTCTGACAAAAGGTAAGGGTTTTTAAAAATAAAATAAAATAATTATTTTTATTTTTAAAAATAAAATAAAATAATTGATCCATATGGTCTCTAAGGCTTCCTCCTGTTCAAGACTGACATCATTGTTCCAGCGATCTGTCTTCTTCTCCATGATATGGGAAATAAAATGAAGAATACCTAGTTCATGAATCTAGCCCCTACTACCATTTGTGGCACATCCTATTATGTCTGAAATGGTAATCTAGGGTAAAAAAATCAATATCCAACCCTGATAATAGCCAAATTCTTCCTTTTCCACTTTAAAAATGCTATAGAAAACACAAGCTGTCAGACTTTCTCTGTGTTCAGAAGGCTTTCTTCTTGCTGCCTGTGCAAGACACAAAGTTCTGAATAAGCACATCGGAGTAACAACTCCAAATTCCTGGAGCCGTCTGTCCTCTCGCGTTCCCTCTTCTGTTCGTGACAGCACAGATGCTCAGCCCAGGGTCCAGCTGGTGGAATCTTAACTTCCCCAACTTTGCTGAGTGCCTGGTTGAGGACGCTGGCCTCAGCATGCCAGCACTCCCTATTTGCTAGCTCTAATAGATACATTCTGCCTCAGGCAAAAAGTCTGCTAATAGTTAATAAGAATAATGAGCAGTAGCAGAGAATTAATGGCCTCTTTATTATGAGAGATGGAGCCTGGTGTTCAGTAGTTTTGAATAGGAAAATTGTTTTATAGGCACTATTAACTGGAGAAAAGTTGTTTAGCCAATTTTAAGGTAATGGATTTTGGCTCCAAAGTGTCAGGAGACAAAGAAGGGAAAATGACCACTGAAGCGCTGAGTCACTCACATTTTTCTTCTGCAAATGCTAGAGATTCATCTATGGCATGAAGCTATAGGGTAGTTTCATGCAACAGAATCAGGAATCCTAAAGAATTGAGGCAAAGTCTAGGCTGGAGGAATTGGGCTCTCTCCAAGGTCCAGCAACACGTTTCCATGTTCTACATGTTCATGCTTGTTAAGAGCTTACTGTGTGGAAGCATTGTGCTACCAAATAGGAAACAAAGGAAAAGGAAGGCAAAAATAAAGTCTCTGCTCTCAAGGATCTCTGATTCTAATTGGGAAGAGGATAGCCAAACTATGGAATTACCAAATATATACAGAGTGGAAGCATTGTGCTACCAAATAGGAAACAAAGGAAAAGGAAGGCAAAAATAAAGTCTCTGCTCTCAAGGATCTCTAATTCTAATTGGGAAGATGATACCCAAACTATGGACTTACCAAATATATACAGAGTAGAGAGAAGGTAATTTCAGAGGGAAATTATTAGTAGGTAAATGGTAGGAGACTGGGAAAGTACTCCTGAAGAAGTGGGACTTTAAGCTAAGTCCTAAAAGAAGACAGAGAAGCAAGTAGACAAGGGACTCAATCATTTTTATGTGATAGATCCCTTTGACAGTCTAGTGAATCTTTTCTTAAATTATATTTTTATTTTTATTTTGAATATTTTCCCAGAGTTACATGTTTCATGTTCTTTCCCTCTTCCCAAACACCCCCCTAACCCCCGCTTAGTCAACGGTCTAGTGAATTTTAATGGATTCTTTCTTATAAGAATGTTTTAAAGTTCAAGAAAAAAATGCAATACTTTAGGTTATAACATAAACTAAATATACACACAAAGACATCTGTGTATATATGTACACATGTTTATCTCTGTCCCATATATGTATACAAGTACACACACACAAACATATGAATGCATGTATATCTATGTGCATTTGTATATTTGTGTGAACATATATGTGTGTGGTTATACCCATGCCCACACCAAGTTCATGGACCACCGGTTGAACTGTGGAGTGAGGCAAGGAATATTGTGTACAAGGACAGCAAGAAGGCCATTCTTGCTAGATTACAGAATATTTTACTGGGAATAATGCGTAGAAATGGAAGGTTGGAAGGAGCCAGGTTGTGAAGGGGAAAGCAAAGCCATCAGGTGATTATCAAATGTCATGTCTTGTCATCTAAAGCACAACCAGTCCGGTGGTCTAGCCCTTGAGCACTGAATCCTTGGGCCTTTGCTAAGTCCACCTAGATGTCAAGGTTACCTCGGGTGGACCAGAGGGCCCGCTTGTATCAGAAGCTACCCTGGTAGGTCTGGGCTCCTCTATGTGAAGTTCCCGGGGTGTCTGTGTGAATTCCAAGTCTCCTCTGTCGAGAATACCCTTAGGGAGCCCTGGAACAGGCTCAATTTCTGCGGGCATTGGCTAAGCATATCTCAAAGCCAGGTGTAAGCTAGCCTGGCACACATGCTGGACCATATGGTGCACCTGCAGCCTTCTGCTTCTGTGGATACAGCTCTTCAGGCTGTTCTCCCCGCCTAATCCTCAGGTAACTGAAAGATATAAGAGCAAAGAACCTATTGTACCAGAATCAAGTGGCTGAAGCTAAGCCATGGTCAATGGGCCTGAGGACTGTTTAAAACAAAAGACAACCCAAAGGACTTAGTAATAAAATGTATGTATTACTTTTAAAAACAATCATCTTACCTATGAATGCTCCCTCTTAAACCTCCAATAACAATATGAGGGAAACAAAGCATTTTATTTCACAGCTGAGAACACAGGCAAGCCCACAGAGGTTCAGTGGCCTGCCCATAGCAGAACCTGCACTGCAATTCTGGTTTTCTAACTCCATATCAATGATCTTTTACTTCTCTACACTTGACTCCTACAGTGAGGTTTTTATCATTGAGAAATGTCATTCCTGCCACCTTCTTTGTCTCAGCTCTGACAGGGAAGCTATTTGGTGTAATGGAGAGAACAATGAATTTGGAATCACAGGACTGGAGATGAACTACTGATTCTCCTGTTTGCAACCTGGATAACCCTGAGAAAGTCAATTAACCATTCTGGGACCCCATTTCCTCCTTTATAATATAAAGATATATTTTGTAACATATGCATATATGTTCATAAACATACATACAAACATATACATACACATAGGTATAAATAACATACTAACCATAATGATTACAATAGGCAGTTAGATAGTCCAGTGGATAGAGAGCTAAATCTAGAATTGGGGAGACCTGTCCTGAGTGCAAATCTGACTTCAGACATTATGAGCTATTTAACTCTGGACAGGTGATTTAACCTCTGTAGACCACAGTTTCATCATCTCTAAAATACAGATAATAATACCTCCTACGGCCCAGAGTTATTTAAGGATCAAATGAGATATCTGTAAAGTGCTTTGTGAATCCTAAAATCCTATATGAATTCAAGTTATTGTTATAGTAGTAGTAGTAGTAGTAGTAGTAATAGTAGTAGTAGTAGTAGTAATAGTAGTAGTAGTAGTAGTAGTAGTAGTAGTAGTAGTAGTAGTAGTAGTAGTAGTAGTAGTAGTAGTAGTAGTAGTAGCAGCAGCAACAGTATTAGTAGAAGAAGAGGAGGAGGAGGAAGTGCCTGAAAAGTAGGGTTTCCACATTTTAGTTTAAAGTACCTTTTTTCTCCTGTATCTTCATTGGCCCTCTATGCCTTGGTTTCCTCATTCTTAGCCTTTCTAAGCTCTCTCCTCTTTATCTTCCCTACCAAATGACTTCTTCCTTCCTTCCTTCTTTCCTTCCTTCCTTCCTTCTTTCCTTCCTTCCTTCCTTCCNCCTTCCTTCCTTCTTTCCTTCCTTCCTTCCTTCTTTCCTTCCTTCCTCCTTCCTTCTTGTTGGTTTTCTCTCATGGAAAGAAATTAACAGCAAATCAATACCTTCTGATTCCATTTCCACCACCAAAATATTCCAATAATGTAGTTTTTAAAAGCCATGATAGGGGGCAGCTGGGTAGCTCAGTGGAGTGAGAGTCAGGCCTAGAGACAGGAGGTCCTAGGTTCAAACCCGGCCTCAGCCACTTCCCAGCTGTGTGACCCTGGGCAAGTCACTTGACCCCCATTGCCCACCCTTACCAATCTTCCAGCTATGAGACAATACACCGATGTACAAGGGTTTAAAAAAAAAAGACATGATACATAGTAAAGTTGTGATTATTAAGGAAACCAGTCTACCCTATTAATGCAAACACAGGAAAAGATCAGAAAGGTTTTATACCTCCATCAGTTTGGAAGAAGGCTCTCCAGCCATGACTTCTCAGAAAGTTAAATCCAAATTCAGAAGTGGCACAGAACTAGATTTGTATTTGGCTACGGATACGTTTTACTTGATTGAACCTGAAGAGCACAGCCTGGGGACTTAACAGATTTATCCATCTCAGTTAACCGTGTCTTCTTCCTCTACCACCTCTGCATCTTATCTAGAAATGTTTTAAAAATGAGTTTGGACAAGGAGCTAACCCAGACAACAGTTCCCTCAGGAATAACTTCACACAGGGAGATAGGAGATGTACACTTCCACCACTGCAGGGCTTCCCTTTCCCTAATCTAAGTGTCTTTAGAGATTGCCATTTGATCCCATTATTTCCATTGCCTTTTCTGGGCCGAGATGACTTGACAAGGTGGCAAGAACCCTGGGAGACACCAGCAGCAAGTTGGCATTAAGCCATTGGGCTTTTCAAAGCCAACAAGCTGGTGCCACAAAGGTGACTGGTTTGGAAGAGAACTTTCAGAGATAATCAATCTGATTTTCCTGTCTGCAACTAAGCTATTTTATCAAAATGTCGGGGTTATGGATAGTGCCAATACATTTGTTTTTCAATGCATTAGTCTTTTTTATAAAGCTCTAGTTAATGTGACATTGTCTAGTGGATGCTTTGCTGGACATTACAGTCTCCAAATAAGAGATGGTATATGCTAGTTTATATTGTTTGTTTTTTGAAATAGTTTTAAATATAACTATTTGCATATGAAGCAGTGGTTTTCTCTCTGCCCTAGCTTTCTTTTTTTATTTTTTAAAATATTTTTAAACCCTTACTTCCTTCTTAGAATCAATTCTACATCTTGGTTCTAAGGCAGAAGAGTAAGGAGTAGGCAATGAGGATTAAGTGACTTGTCCAGGGTCACATAGCTAAGAAGTGTCTGAGACCAGATTTGAACCTAGGACCTCCCATCTCTAGGTCTGGCTGAGCCACTCAACTGACCTCCCTACCCTAGCTTTCTAAAGGAAATATAGGATGATTAGCAGCTAGAAAAGTATTTCTGTGCACACTTGGCAAGTAGTGATGTGATTAGAACTTTGTCTTAAGAAGATTGCTTTGTCAGACATCTGAAAGACTGGCAATTAACACTTTAATTTCAATATTCTCCATACCCCCAGTCTTCCCCATGTCCTCTTAGAAATGACTCTATTTTTACATTACTACTCTTTTCATAGTGTGCAAAGACCCTGGCTTTTTTGCTGTATTTCTCAAAAGGCATTGTAGTTCCACTCTATTTCTG
Organism: Gracilinanus agilis; assembly: GCF_016433145.1. Classification (NCBI taxonomy): domain Eukaryota; kingdom Metazoa; phylum Chordata; class Mammalia; order Didelphimorphia; family Didelphidae; genus Gracilinanus; species Gracilinanus agilis. Next base: position 160,853,875 of record NC_058132.1, read on the forward strand.
CTCCCTGGTGGACCCTGCTAGTCAATAACCTTTTGATAAATGCTTACTATGTTCAAGGCATTGTGATTGGTGATACAAAGAAAAGAAAAAAAATAGCTCATTCCTGCCCTCCAGGATCCTAGATTATGATGGGAGAGACAGTATGATAAAATATGTACTAATAAGATATATACAGGATAATTGGAGGTAATTTCAGGGGGCAGGTTGTAGCGATAGGGGAACTACTCCTTTTTCACCTCTTCTTCTTGGCTTCTCTGACTTTCATTGGCACTCAGCTCAAGTCCTACTTTCTATAATAGGTTTTTCCTGGGCCTTCCTACTGCTAGTACATTTCTCCTTAGGTTATTTCCAGTTTATAAGGCATTGCAAATAGATATATAGAAAGAGAGATTAGATAAATTCATAGCTAGATTAGTTAGCTATAGATACATAGGTCAGTGGATAGAGATAGAGTATGGATAGGCAGATAGATAGATAGATAGATAGATAGATAGATAGATAGATAGGTAGATAGATAGAAAGATAGATTTACAACTAGGTCTGTGACCCTGGGCAAGGCCCTTAATCCATTTGCCTTAGTTTCCTCATCTGTAAAATGACCTGAAGAAGAAAATGACAAATCACTCTAGTATCTTTTCAAAGAAAACCCCAAATAGGGTCACAAAGAATCAGCCATAATTGAAAATGCCTGAACAGAAAGAAATATTTTTATAGGTAAAGAGAAAGAGGGGTAAAATCTTTGAAAAAAATGATAAAGGGTTCAAATAAAGCATAGGAGAAAAGGAGTTAAACTTTGACCAGAAGAAAAACAACTGAAGGATTCCAAATCTAGATTTTTCAATGTCTGAGCCTAGTTATCTTTGTGTTCTACTACACTGACTTTTCTCCCATTTCTCATTCTGCTTTACTTGAAAGGTTGGGCAACCTTCAAAAAAATCAGGAATTTTCAGGATTTTCTTCAATCTGGCAGAATTTCTGCAGGGAGCTAGTCATTGTTCTTCTTTCTGCTCCTTAGAAAAGTATAGCTGGCAACTTGGCAAATCCATAATAGCCATCTAAGTAGCTTTCTTCCAGTCTTAATTCTGTAAATATTTGTTGTGGCTAAAGTATTTAAAGCTAGAATAATGACCACTCTCAGAAAGAATAGTAACTCTAGAATAGAAGTTCATGGATTTGTAGATCTAGAGCTGAAAAGGACCCTGGAATCTATCTTCTCATTTTATAAATGAGGAAACTAGGCCCCAGACTGCTTAAGTGACTTAGTTTGAAAATGAGAATAATGGTGAAATGAATCAAATGCATGCCATATAAAGATTTGAGGGAAATGAGGATGAGAAAAAGACTAGGAGGTTTCTCATCACTGTGTCTTGAGGCATTTGAAGGGGTGTCATGAGGCAAAGTGATCACAAATTTGATAAAGCTATAGAGTGAAAAACTAAGATCAATAGATAAAAAAGGAGTAAGAGGCAACAAGTTGGCACAGTGGAAAGACTGTTGAGTTTAGAGTCAAGAACACTTATCTTCCCAAGTTCAAATCTGGCCTCAGACTCTTATTAGCTATGTAATTCAAAGCAAGTCACTTAACCCTGTTTGCCTTAATTTCCTCATCTATAAAATAAGGTGAAGAAGGATGGCAAACTATTCTAATATTTCTGCAAAGAAAACCCTCAAAATGGGGTCATAAAGAATTAGTCATGACTGAAATAACTGAACAAGATCAATGAAAAGAAGGAAACTTCAGCTCAGTTCTTCATTTCTCTAAGGGCTCTGGTTGTGACATTGTATGCCTCCTCCCCAACTCACTATGACCTAGAAATCATATCATTCTAGAAGATTACGCTAATCCTGAGGCCTCTTTTTCTAACTAGTCAGTTCTCTAAAACTTCTCTTTTAAGGAAAGTACCCATGCCAACTTTACTTTACTTGACTCTATTGTCTCTTATTCCTCCCACCCTCAGTTTTTAGTTTTGATTAGAGTGTATGTTCATTGAAGGAAAGGGACTGTCTTTTTTTTTTTTGTTTGTTTGTTTTGTTTTTTTATATTTTTAAACCCTTAACTTCTGTGTATTAGTGGAAGAGTGGTAAGGGTAGGCAATGGGAGTCAAGTGACTTGCCCAAGGTCACACAGCTGGGAAGTGTCTGAGGCCAGATTTGAACCTAGGACCTCCCGTCTCTAAGCCTGGCTCTCAATCCACTGAGCTACCCAGCTGCCCCTGACTGTCTTGTTTTTACCTGAATTTGGAGTCTAGTAATTGTAAGGGTGCCTGGAACATAATAAGAACTTAATTAATGCATCTTGACTTGACTAGAATCAATGTATTATCCAAATGCTTAGAGTTGTTTGAAAATAAAATGAACTGCCTTGAGAAGTTGTAAATTAGCTGTCAATGTTGTTCAAGTGGATGATATTTACCATTTGTGTAGGATATTATGGAAGGGACCTCTAAATTGTTTGACATCAGGACTAGTAATCCTACCAAAAAAGGAAATGAAGTTAAACTGGCAGGATCATAGGTTCCTTTTCCATATGTTCACTAACCATTCCTTTCATAAATTTGTTGTTGTTCAGTCATTCAATCTCATCCAAATCTTTGTGATACTATGGACAATACTATTCATGGAGTATTCCTTATTATTATTTTTTCCAGGTTATAGTTCATACAATTTCTTAATATTAATTTTCTGTTATTTTGTAGTCCGTGTGCTCTCTTTTCTTTCTGACCCCTCCAAAAAGGCAGGCAATATTATTCTTATATATTCTCAACATATTCTCATATAATACATATTTCCATTTTCATCATGTGAAGGAAGACACGTTTTCAATTAATTTTAGTCTTTTTCTAAACTTTTAAAAATATAATTTTTATAACATTATCATGAAAAGATATATTTAATATTTTTTTCTGTCTTCGGTTGTGATAGATTTTTTTGAAGGTGCCACATACTGCTGAAGAAAAAAATGGTATATTCCTTTCTCTTCTCATTTAGTTTTCTCCAGTGGCTTATCAAGTTTCACTTTTTAAAAAAAATTATTCATTCCTTTATTTTCTTTCTGGTGCCCATTAGGTTTTCTTGGCAAAGATACTAGAGTGGTCTGTTATTTTCTTCTCCGGTGGATTAATATAAGGAGAAGTTAAGTGACTTGGTCAAGGTCATATGACTAGTAAGTTTCTGATGATTTTAACTTGTGTATTCTTGACTCCAGGTCCACTGTTCTATCCATTGAGCAGCTTAGATGCCTCTCTTTATTAATACATTAGAATTTTGTTAAGTATTGAAGTCATGTGCATTATTTTAAAGCTTATAAACTATGTTCTTTCCTATTTTTTTCCACAGAAGCAGCATTTGCCTTTCCCCAAGCTTGGTAAAGGTACAGTATATTCCAACATAATTGACCATAGTACAGCAATCATATCTCCCAGTTTTTTCAGTACCCCAGGATTTACCTAATCTAGATCTGGTAACTTGAAATGTACTGGGATAGCTAGTTATTCTCTCATCATCCCCTTCCTTTTCTTATGTGTCATCTGTCAATTAGCCATTTGGTGCTGTCCTTTCCACCCCAAAGATCATTCTCCTTTGCAGAGAAAACTGAAGCAATTTCACCAGCTCTGCTTTCTTTCTATAGTCCATTATCATCACTCCATCTACCCCAGAGAGCAGTACTTTACTTTTCTTCCTTTGATATTTCTTTTCCTTTACCCCCCACCCATATAGCTTAAAAGAAAAAAAAATGAAAAAAAAAATAAACCTCCTTTTTGGTTGTTGTTCAGGATCAAAAGGATAGGTCAGAATTCACTCTTGTATTCTAGAAGTCTGTTATCCCAGCTAAAGACAAGTTCCAATAGAGGACAAAGAAAGAATGAGCCATTTAAGGAAAAGGTCAGTTCCTTCACACCTGTGGGATCACCATATTCCTCTGCTATCAGAGTCTTGAGTTGTCATCTTATTTGGTTCCTAAAATATAGACTAAGCACCTAAGAATATTCTTTTCTTGTGTTCTTTGAATAATACCTACATATGCTAGCTTAAGAATTCTTCACTAGGCACCAGAGATGTATTCTCTTTAAACAAAAGTGAAAATTAGTTTGATAGCAGAAGTACTATCCCATAGAATTTTAGTTTTAGAGATATAGTTTTAGTAATGAAAGAATCATAGATTTAGAGCTAGAAAAGTCCCTATAGATCTTCCTCACACCTCCATTTTACAGATAAGGATTTTAATGTACAGATAAGTGAACTGATTTGTACAGTAATACAGATAGTAATGAACACAGTCAGAATTTGAATCCAGTCCCTCTGAATCCAAAGACAACTCTCTGGACATTACAACACTGTGTCTCCATGGAAATCAACTAAAATTATCTCTCTGTACTCCTTAGAGTGACAGGATTGCTTCTTTCTCCTCCTGGTGAAGCAAACATGCTTATAAACCCATCTCACCATTAGCAACTTTGTTCTTCACCAGGACTGGGTTACAGTGACCCAGCAAATTGTAGCCCCTGGCCACAATTCAAGGAGTCATTTTCCTCATCCTTGCTGTAGTCTGCCGACTATCCTGGGCTCTTCTAGATAGACAGCGCAAGAGAACCATTGGCTATTATTGAGTTTAGCCCAAAAGGTAAAAGATGAAAACAAATTTGTGTTCTGAGTGCCTGTAAAAGCACAAGCTGTACCATCTTCACTCCCACAAAAGGAGAGATAAGAGGTTTCCTGGGATTTCGACACACACAATTTCTAAAGAGCAGCTTTACTAAGAGGCAGACAGCGGACCAATGACAGCTGCACTGGGACTGGTGAAAACCACATGGGTACTCTGAAGATGGGGAAGGAGACAGGAGTGGAAAACACAGTCCAGGAAGCATAATGGAGAGCCAAGATGAAGACCTGGGCTTAGAGATTCAGTGGAAGAAGAAAGAGCTAAGGGATGGACCCCCCAAATGAGGCTGGTGCCTCCATTTTCTCATGCAGGGATGGGAGGGAGTTGGTGGAGAAAGGAGATAGAATTCTTCCTAAATGAAAGAATGTACAGATATGTTCATGTCCTATAAGAGACATGAAAAAATACATAACATTCTTCCTTTCTCCCCTTCCCTCTTTTTTTCTTACTTGCCTCCATCAGTTTCTGCATGCAAAACATAGTGTATGTTCACTATAGGGACAGGAGCTTGCTGATGGGAAGACATATTTGTGATGTGCCATTCTTCAGATAATTTCTTTCACTCTGCGCTTAGGTTTGTTTCTTAAGAAGTAGCAAATGGGTCTTCATGGATCCATTTATAGTCTTCTCCCAAGTCTCCCTTGTGGCCCATGATGTGCATCTGTGACAAGGCATTGGGTGTAGTCTGTAGCTTCAGAATGGAGGGAAACCCTGAAGTCTTGACTTCATTAGCACCATGTGGTAACAGACCATGGATAGAACAGGAAATTCCAAAATGGTCTTGGCCTGTTCCACGTTAACTTTAAGACAGCAAGTAAATGAACATGTACCTGTCTAGGGACTAAAAGGAATCTAGTTATTGGCTATTTTAACTTTGTAGACAGAGGTGGGACCAAGAGAATGAGGAATACAATCTGTATTTAGTAGTTCAGAACTACCATCAACAAACACAAACATGTAGTTCACTTCTTCATACCACTTTCAGACTTACAAAGAGCTTCATATACTTCATTTCCAGTGATCCTCACACCAACCCATTGAGTTAAGAAATAGTTTTATTTTCATTTTACAGATGAAGAAAATAAGGCTCAAAGATGTTGTGTGATTTGTTCACAATCAGAAGCTCTCATAAAAAAGAATTCTAACCCGGGTCTTTTTGAGTCCACATCCAGAACTCTATCTCTATTCAATACTAGTATTAATCTGCTTTTACAAAACAGTGTACCCAACACCACAGGGAATACAAAGATGTTTAAAACAGTTACTTCAAATCCAAATAGAAAAGGGGACCATCAATCCAGATATGAGTCCCTATAGGTCACAAATACCTAGAAAACACGTATCAACAAAACATATGTTCTATTGTATTTTTGTTTTCTTTTCTAAGTATTTCCTAAAAATATTTTAGTCTTTAGTTCAACAGTTGTGGGATCTGGTGATCCATCTGTTGTATGGGGCCATCCCTGTATTTAAAGGGCATACAGTCTAGTTAGGGAGGCTAAATCATAAATGCAGAGAAAAGTTAAATAAGAGTATCATTAAATAGCAATAAAGGAGACAACATTAGGAGGTTTCTCATGGGTATATGTGATTAATTACCAAAGGGGTTGACATAGATCAAGAATATCAAATCTTTATTCTGCTACATCTACATAGGGTTTCAGGTCATCTACTAACACCACTCTTCCCCAACACCTGGTAACATATGCTCCCATATACCTCTGTTCTTAGAAAAATATGTAATAAGATAAACAAGTTTTTGTAAAAAGAAATAAATGTCTGAATAGAAGTGGCATACATAGATAGGGCATTTGAATCAACTTTCCCCTTTACAAATAGGGAAAATGAAGACTATGACTTTCCTCTAAGGGTTCAGACTTCAGTGATCTGGAAACTTGTGACATATAGAGCTATTTTCCAGTATGGAAAACAGCTGGAAAAGGTCTATCAGGGAGATTAACATTTAGATCACAAAAGTGAGCCTATGACAAAGAGGCTTAAATCCCTGATAGTGATATTGGTTCAGGAAAAAAGGGGGTAGTTCACCAAACTGACTTAGTTTCTTATTATACAGTGTAGGTAAAGGTCTTCCCTTTTGCTTCATAATTGGCTAGGCTTCATTAATTCTGAGTGTTATCATGAATACAGTAGTTTTCTTTCTCCCTTTCTGGGCTAGTATGGGGAACTGGAGAGGGATGATAAAGTAACTATAGGATGATTCTTCTGTTTCAAGAATTCAGGGACAATTTTCATCCCCTTGCTTTTTCCACCTAATGTATTTGGATTAGGGAGTATTAAGCCCCCCTTCTGCTAGTGACTAGTGAAATAATGCCACAGATGAGGTTGTATTCATCCTGTCAGCATTCATGGGAAATCCTGCCTTCCTTGTTCTGGAGACAACAGTTTGAGTTGCTGATGGATATTGGAGATGCCCTATGTGTCAACTTCTGACTCTTTAACATTTGATTTCAATAACCTATATGGTGAGAATGCAATGCAAAAGAGAAGAGGCATCCTGATGAATGTCTCTCACTCAGAGAAGTCCTGAGAAAATACTCTGAACCCACAGGAAAAACGGTTTGGTGGCAGCATAAATCCAGTGGGACATGTTATCAGAAACAAAAGGCTAGGGGGAACAGAGATGGAGCAATTTGTCACTAAAATCATAGCAGCAAGAAATAAATATCCTTGGAACCCAAACTATTATCCTTTCAGAAAGTGGCCCTGGAAACCAAATTCACTCACCTTCTCTTGAAGGAAAAAAAAAAACTGTACTCACAAATTGGGGAGGGGTAAAGTGGTGGAAAATACAATGCCTTTTGTTAATTAACCTCTCACTTGTAACTACATCTACCCATGTGAGAAAAGAAAAAAAATAAAACAGCTCCCTGCCTCCTACTAGGCAAGCTGCTGATGGTATAGTAGATAGAACAATGATCTTAGAGCCATAATGACATTAGTTCAAATACAACATGAGACACATAATAAATGTACAACCCTGGGAAAGCCACAGCTTTTGTCTGCCTCATTTTCCTCAACTATAAAATGAGGAAGATAATATCCCCAATCTCCTAGAGTTGTGAGGATGAATTGAAATTATATTTGTAAAGCATTTAGCATAGTACCTGACAAAGTAGGTGCTCAATAAATATCCCTTTCTTCCCTTCCCTTCTCTATCTCAGTAGAAAGGAAGAATGATAGAGTAGAAAGAATCAAAAGAACAGTGTTCAAGCCTTGTTTTTACCATGTATTCTGGTAACTGTGTGACCTCAGGCAAATCACTTTACATCTCTGAGTCTTCCATTCTTCATTTGTAAAGAAATGGTCCAGGAAAAGAGACTGGGAAGAAAAATTAAATAATTCTGGCTTAGTGATACTACTTGCTAAGGCCATTGAGGCTGCAATCTACATCACTCCTTATCTTTTATCTGTTATAGTGGTTTGTTTGGGCTCTACTCTGGGTACACCTGACCTCTAATTAGAAACAGATTTCCCTAGTCTCATACACATTGTCCTACTAATTAGCTCCTATCAGGCATTATAGGGATGATGTTAATCACAGTAAAAGTCATGTTCTCTATCTAGATCTCTCAAAAAAGGGAAAGTATAAGAGATACTGAATGCACATTATAAATCTAGTATATGACCAGTGATTTATTCTTACTCACAAAAAGGAATGCTAAACAAAAAAGAGTAATAGCATGCATTAACAGAGTGATTATAACAGAATTCATTACCTTAACATAATAAGCACTGATATAATCTGTTGGGAAGGAGGAAGTAGCTAAGCTTCAATGGAAAATGAATTTTTTTTGCAAGTCTGCTAGCTTCTTACATTTGTACTACTGCTTGGCATTATCTAATCAAATAGTCAAGCTTGGGTAAATAGATCACAGAATCCGCTGAACAAAAATGAAAACTGAATTCATGGAAACTAATGAAATCACCAAGCAAGATTGTATATAGTGAAAAATGGAGACCAGGACAGATCTTTAGGAGGACACCCACAGTTAGTGGGTATAACATGGATGAAGAGTCAGCAAAGGGAAGTGAAAAAAATTATAGGAAAAGAAATTAGGGAGAAGTGTGACAAAAATGTGAAGAGGAGAAAATATTAAACTTGATCAAAATTGTCAATAACTTCAGGGACACCAAACAGAAATATTAGACTTTGGAAATAATAGCTTCAGTCAGATTATAAGGTTGGAAGCCAGACTGAAGAGGATTTATAAGGGTGTGAGAATAGATTAAATAAAGGAACAGATCATAGACTGCTTTCTTAAGAAATTTAATCATTCTGGGGAGGGGTGATGACAATAATAACCATCAGTATTATTGACAATAATAACTAATAAAAATAATATCTAGCAGATATAATTGAATTCAAGCAGTTGAATTTTTTTAAAGGATGGGAGCATAGAAATGTCTATACATAGCATTGAAGACTTTAGAAAGGAGAGGTTTAAGCTTAAAGTGGGGATGATAGTTGAATGAATTTACTGGAGAACTTCAGAGGGGATGTAATCAAGCATATATTTTGAAAAGTTTTCCATGGTGAAGAAAAGAACTATCTACCACCTCGTATGATACAGATCTGAAGCATAAAATAATGGGGGCAGTAATCCAAGATAGAGAGAGGAAGAGAGTTATCTCTTGACAACTGTCCTTATTCTTTTTTCAAGCATGAGGCAAATCCCCAGTTAAAGAGTGTGGGAGAAAGGGAAATTGTAAAGGGGGTGGAAATTGAGGAGACATGAGAAAGTTTAGAATAGCTGCTGTTGTGAATGGGAAAGTAAAGTGATTAAAAGAGAATAAGAGGATTGTCTTACTGCAGTGACAGCCCTGTTGACTTTATGTAACATAAATTTGTAGTGAACCCAGTTCAGCACAATTTTGTGATTTCCTCCAACTCCATTTAGGAACGTGGCCAGTATTAAAGAGGAGATGGTGGGAGTAATCTAGAGTTTGAGTTTCACAAAATATGATTGTCAATAGGGAAAGGGGATCAGAGGTTTGACTATAAAGGATAATATTGATTTGTAAAAGATTATATAACTTTAAAAGACAATATAGACCAAGAGATCAGATTAGGAAAGTGGAGACAGCATAGCTAGTTTAAAGGTAAGGATCTGTGAAAAGAATTGAGGGACAGAGAGATCATAATTTATGGTGAGGAGAAAACAGAGTTGTGGGATTTGACATGAGGAAAGATGAAATGATTAAAGATTATATGATCAGATAAAGGAATATCAGAGTTCATGGACATGAAAATAAAGCACTTCTGGCTGACGTAAAGATAAAGGTTACGAATATCTCCAGGTATAATTGTGTTGAGGAGGAGGAATAGGAAATGAGAACTGAGTAGACAAAAAGCAGGAGGATAATGCATTCAATGAAGCATCAATATGTATGTTGAAGACACCTACTATGAAGGTCGGAATTGTGGTAGGAAAAACTGTGAGTCAGGCACTGAACTCATTGAGGAAGGAAAAACGGGGAGGCAATAGATAATGATCACCAGGATCTGGATTAATTTGAATAATACAGACCTAAAATGAGTAAAAGTTTCAAAGTGGTGATCATAGAGGGAGAGTCTGAAAGAAACAAAGGAAAGTGAAAAGTATTCTAATTCTCCCTCTAGGTCCAGAGTGTTGGGAGTAAAACTAAAAATTCAGCTAATTCAAGAAAGTGTGGTGAGAAATGAAATGCCATTAGGCAGGACTTAGGTCTCAGCAGGTGTCAGAAATGGAAATAATGTAAAAGGAAAGGTTTTAAGATGAAATCAATTTTATTAATTATGGAGCAGGCATCATAGAGAGCACAGTAGAAAAGGTAGATAGATTTGGAGACGGACATTGTATGTTATGATTGAAAAGGATGAGACTTAAGGAGTGGGCAGTTGGGGATAGAGAATGGGATTTGTACATTGGTATCAATATACATTATATATACAATATACATTAGTATATTCTTTAATATTAGTTTATACATTAATATTAGTACATTATGCATTATGAATCATTAAAATAGGGAGAAAACGAGATGGTGTGAAATTTCTAACCATTAAGGAATGAATCTGGGGAGAATACATGTGGTTAAGAAAGAGGAGAATTGATGAAGGAAGATGATTAGATTCTTTCAAATCTTCTGTCAACATCTAGCTTTGTAGCAGATGGTGATGTCTTTTGAAGCTCAGGTGGCCCAGTTCATAGCAGGCTGGAGAAGACATAAATATATAGCCTGAGGGAATACATTCAGGTAGTAGGAGATGGTAGTGACAGGAAGGACTGACTATTTAAAAAATGGACTCTACAACAGTGAAAGAGGCCCTGAGTTGAAGATAGGATCCCATATGGCTCAAAGGGCTATCTGGGAAGAACAGGGTTTATTAGAAATCACATGTAAGGACCTATCATATATTTTAGTTCTCACACTATTTAGCAAGGCGTTGGAGGCATAAGAGCAACTTAATCTTGCTTGCTTGCTTGTTTTCACAGCAGGGAAGTATTTCATATTCTCTGTGGATATCAAGAAAAGGGGACATCTGTCTGCTTTTCAAATGAGAAAGACTTGATGAACATTGGAAGGTGTGCCAAGAGTGGGAAATATTCAAGGCAGAGGTGGGTAGGTGTTCTTTCTATAGGGAGCCCATCACAAAGCTCAGATAAAAGTATTCAACCAGATTGTTCCTGGCAAGAGTCCATATACTGCCTATGGAATTCCAGACCCCATTCATTGAAGGTTTCTTCAAAGTATGTTCTAAGGATTAATTAGTGTTCATAAAACATTTTAAGGTCTTCCTGATAGGCTCTACTGAAGTGTGAAATGTTATCTGTGTTTCCAATGAAATGGAAGAGAGAATTATCAATCACGAGCCAAATTACTCCTTCACCATAATACTAATTGGAAGACACATGTCTCCATGGATATACCAACATCTTTGACACCACAGAGCCTGGATTTCAAACACATTAAGAACCACTTGTATTCAGAGTCTGCCTTTCCTCGATCTTTAGGATTTTCTCCTATTGCAACCCTATTCAACATCATATAATGCAGAGGACATGGAAAACTGGATGGGAAATAAAGAATAGAGAATAGAGCCAGAAAATAATTTAAAAGACCGTCTAAACCAGTGATGGGCAAACTATGGCCTGCAGGCCAGATGTGGCCCTTCTCCTTCATAATCTTTCAATCATTAATAGGGCTTAGTATCACAAAAAATACAAGAATTTTGTAAAATGTATCATTGTTATTTTTAGTAAATTATATTGGCCTGCCTAAAGTTTTTTTTTCCTTTCCTTTGGCCCCTTCTTTAAAAAGTTTGCCCATCACTGATCTAAACCAACCCCTTCATTTTACAAATAAGGAAATGCAAGTCTAAAGAGGTAAAATTATATGCTTAATTCAATAATGTGTTCTTTCTCCCATATTGTATTGTCTTTCTTTCTTATACCTATCTTTGTGGTGGATAATCAAAGAAAGGAAGAAGAAAAGAAATTTGACTCATATACAAAGTTTGCGTAATGGCCAGACTAGAATAAAATATTTTGTATCTCTATTTTAGTGATTTATCTATTAAATTTTGTGAAAGAATCCTCTGGTTGGCATTTCTATCCAATTTTATAGACAATAAGGTATAATGGAAAAAATAAAGTGACCATTCAAGGTCACAAAGCAAAAGGAAAACCCAAATACTGTTCTGGTCCTGGTAACTTGTCTGATAATACACTCAAGAATTCCAAAACCACATTTTGCAAGTTCAGGACTCAAACCGATCTTTATCCTTGTGGGCATTCAACTAAATTTGGGTCTCTTTCTGCCTATCACCTGTTGGTCACCCTCTGTCTCATTAAGCAGCTGTAGATCAATGAGCGTGCAGAAGCACCAGACAGTTCCATCCTGGGGAATGCAAATTGCCATCCAACTTCAAAGGAACATACCTGACCTCATACAAAATGGTTCCAGTTTATTACTTGGCATGATTGTGTGTTTCAATATATTACTCTGATGACTTACCTTGTACCACTCTGTGTTCAATTATGTATTTCCTGTTCTCATTACAGACCTTCAAACAGCCGCAAAAATATATTCATTTAATGCTTTTTCTGTCCTTGTTAAATTTTTATCGCACAGAAAGGAAAAGGAAAATGGTCTATGTGTTAACACTGGGAGTTAAACTCAGTCTGGGTCTCTGTGTTTAAATTATCTCAATAAGGGGGCCAAAGAGCAGCTTTCACTTGATGTACATGGAGAAGAGCTGGGGAGTGGGACCTTGGGCTCTTATCTAACTGGATGATTTGAATATGTAGGCTCAGCTAGATTTAGTACAACATAAGGAATGAAGCACTGTAGACAGAACTTAAGGAGACGGAAGTTTTGTACCTGGTCTTGCAACTGTCTGGATAATCATGGAAAAGTCATTTTATGGTGTGGCACATTATAAAAAGAATTAATCAAATAAACAAAGGAAAAAATGATGAACTTGTTGCTATAGCATCTGAGTTTCAATCCTAGCTCTCTTATTGTGCCTTTGAGTAAGTATACCACCTGTGTCATTTGGGGAAGTCATTTGGCCTATTTGAATCTGAGTTACCTCAATTATAAAATGAGAAATGTGAAAGAATTGGATCCAGTTCTAAATCTATAATCCTATTTAATCTTTGGACTTTCTTGTCTTTACTGTGAAGTGAGGGGTTGGATGAGAAGATTATTAGGCTTTCTTCCAATTTTAACATATTTATTCCAGGAATGAAAAAAATGACTATATTTAAGTTTTATAAAATTTATAAAATTTATAAAATTCCTGATTAATAAATGATATTTGGATAGAGGGAAGGCAACAGATACAAATAATAATGATTAACAAATCTAGTTATAAGTTAAATCAAAGTAGAATTCTCTAAAAGAGAGATGATTTCAGGAATGCTAGGTAGGGCCTCTGACCAAAAGCTGCCTCCCTCAGGTATTTGCTGATACTTAAAGTATCTTTACCAAGGAATGTCTTTCATGGCAGAGAAGAGAGTTTAGAACTTGACATTTCAGGAACCCTATTTGAGTCATGACCCTGTCTCTTATTAATTGTATGATTTCTCAATTGACAAATATTTCTCAATCCTCACGTTTTTTACCTCTTAGCAACTCTGGATTTTGTCAATCACCTTTTTTCTTTAACACTGTTTTCTCTCTAGATTTTCTGCTATATAGTCCTCTCTTGATTCTCCTCGAATCTGTCTCTGCTTTGTTGGACCTTCATCCAGATTACCCCTGCTAAATGTAAAATTCTCCCAAAGTTCTGCCTGGGTCCTCTTCTTCTATACTGTTTCACTGGTGATCTTATTAGCTCCTATGCATTCAATTATTACCTTTCTGCAAATTGTTCTCAGAACTATTTATAATGTCCTAACCTCTTTTCTGATTTCCAATCTCATAGTTCCAACTGCCTATGTCACAGTTAAAACTGAACACCCCATAGACATCTTAAACTCTACATATCTAATAGTGCCATCATTTTCTTTTGTCCCAAACTGCTCCCTCTTCCATCTTTATTGCTATTGTGGAAACCACTATTTTCCTAGTTACACAAGCTCTCATTGGAGGAGTTATATTCAGCTCCTTACTTCCATCTCCATATAAAAATGGTTGCTACATTCTCTCAATTCTGACTTAGAATCACTTCTCACATCTGCCCTTTTCTCTACTCTGACACCATCATCACATGAGTTTCGGCCTTTATCACTTCATTATTTAATGCTGGTCTTCCTTTTTAAATCTTTCCATATTCCATTCTGTCCATTACCCAACTGTCAAATTGATCTTCATAAAATGTAGCCTCCATGTCACCTTCCTCCCCCCCACTATTCAGTAAATCCAAATAGTTCCCTGTTTGCTCTAGGATCCAATATAGAATCCTCTGTTTGGCTTTTAGAGCACTGCATAATTTAGTCCCTTCCTATTATTCCATTCTTCTTACACTTAACTCCCTTCCTCATAGTCTATGATCCACTGAAACTCTTCTCCTTGCACAAGATACTTTCTCCACTTTGTATATTTTCACTGGGCATCTCCAATACCTGGAATGCTCTCCCTTCTCATTTCTTCCTTTTGCACTCCCTGGCTTCCTCCAAGTCTCAGATAAAATCTCTTCTTCTTCAATATACCTTTTCTATTCCTTGCCTCCTTAATTCTAATGTCTTCCTTTTAGGATTACTTCTAATTTAATCTGTTTATACTTTGTACAAAGTTTTTCACAAGTTACTATTCCTATTGAAATATTTCTCTTATTAGAATGAACTCTGTGAGGGCAGGGTCATTTTTTCTTTCTTTGTATTCCCTGAACATAGCATAGTGTTTAGCACATAATAGTACTTAATAAATACTTGTTTTTGCTTGACTTGACCCCAGAAAATAACCTAACTGCCTTCTCTAAGGTTTGCTTTCATTATCTATAAAATAAGCATAATAATATCAATGCTTTGCACCTCAAAGAGTTCTTGGGAAGAAAAACAATTTGCAAACTTTAAGGTGCTAGAAAAATACAAGGTGCTGATATTTAATAATGAGAGAAAAGTGAACAATTATTTATATTCACACTAATATACAAAGAATTGAAACAAGATCCTTTTCTGGAAACAGATTTAACAAAGTGTAGTGGTGAAATTGTGTTAATGTTTGGTTGTTTCAGTCATGTCTGACTCTTTGTGACTCTATTTTGGAGTTTTCTTGGCATAGATACTAGAGTGGTTTGTTAGTTCTTTTTCCAGCTCATTTTATAGATGAGGAAACTGAGGCAAACAGGGTTAAGGTTCACATATCAGTATCTGAGCCAAATTTGAGCTCAGGCTTTTCCTGACTCCCTGCCTGGCTCTCTAATCACTGTACCACCTAGCTGCCCAGTGGTGTGGGTAAGATAACTTTAAAAATATATATATAGTCAGTTCCCAAAATTCTTAGTGATGTATAAAAGTTTGTGGAGCAGCTGGTTTCCTACTAGACACTTTGTGGGTCTTGTTTATCAACTATTTTAGAGTTCCCAGTGCATTTGTTGGATATTTTCATTGTTTAACTTTAAAACTCAAGTTCTGTGTTGCAGTTACGCCCCCAGAACATCCTTTTGACTCTAAGCTCAAACATGCAGTAAGTAATATAGCTTAGTGAGAAAATAAAGGTGTTAGACAGACTTCCTGCTAGAATGTCTGCAGCCAATGACAGCTACAACTTTGGTGTTAATTAATTGACAATTCCTTACATCTACAAAAATGAAGAAAGTATTCATGGTAGTATAGATTTCATGTGTTATGAAAAGTGAATATTGTCTGAAGTCAATGTTTATTTGTTTGGTTTGTATTGAGAGATTACACAGAAAGTCACAGGATTCTAGGGAATTAACTATTGAGAAAACATGTTTTGTAAGTTACCAGTTTTATTTTGTGTAGTGCATTTTATGGATTATTTCATGGTTACTGTATTAGAAAAAGTAAATGTGCCTCAGACACTTCCCAGCTGTGTGACCCTGGGCAAGTCACTTAACCTCCATTGCCTAGCCCTTACCACTCTTCTGCCTTGGAACCCATACACAATATGGACTCCAAGACGGAAGGTAAGGGTTTAAAAAAAAAAGTAAATGTCATCAGAAATAATGTTTTATTATAAGTAATTGAATGCAGGGGGCAGCTGAGTGGCTCAGTGGATTGAGAGCCAGGCCTAGAGACTGGAGGTCCTAGGTTCAAGTCCGGCCTCGGACACTTCCAGCTGTGTGACCTTGGGCAAGTCACTTGACCCCTACTGCCCACCCTTACCACTCCTGGGCCAAGGACGGTCCCTAGCCCGGATGAAAAAGGAGGAGGGTTGGGCGTGGGGCTAGCAACCCCACCCTGTAAAAACCACATCTGCTAAAGAAACTGCAACCTAAAGCAGGGGCAGCTGGGCTAGTTCAGTGGATTGAGAGCCAGGCCTAGAGACGAAAGGTCCTAGGTTCAAGTCCGGGCTCAGACACTTCCCAGCTGGGTGACCCTGAGCGACTGTGTGTCCCATTGCCTACTGGTTGTGGCCCTATGCTCCTAGAATGGAGTCCCAGCATAAAAAAAATTGAATGCAGAAAAATATATTTCAGCTTTCTCTAGCAAAAGATTACAGTTTTTGGTGGTCTTAATAAACTAACTCCCATTTCCCATAGGTTTAGTATATCAACATTCAAATTGAGGATTGACTATATAGGGAAGACTAGGATTGATGGAGGAAATAAAAACAACAACTTCAGCATGACATGGTAGAAAGGATCTTCTACTTGAAGTCAGGTATCTGGATTCAAAAATCTAACTTTGCCATTTAAAATCTTCAGACCTTGGATATATCATTTCAAGGGCAGCCATAAGATTTTGCACAGTGTAGGAGAAAGACCGTGCAACTGGATTCAGAAGACACCTGATTTTATATTCCTACTGCTACAACTGCTAGTGAGATAAGCTCTTACATACTTTCATGATCTATAAGATTGGTATGATAATATTAATAAGAGCATAATAATGTTTGTGCTTTGCATCTCACTGAATCGGGAAGAAAGTACTTTATATTGTTACATATTACAGAACTTTATATTATTATAATAATACTCATTATTATACTTATATTACAGATCAGGAAACATAGCATAATGGATAGATGTCAATCCTTAGAATAATGTCCTGCTTCTGATACGCACATTGGCCATGTGGCCTTTGGCAAATCATATAACCTCTCAGAGTCCTAGCCAACAGAATGGAGGAATAAAATCATAGGTCCATGGAAAGAAAGAGAAAGTGAGACAGAGACCAACAGATTGACACAACTAGAGAAAGAAAGAAAGAAAGAAAGAAAGAAAGAAAGAAAGAAAGAAAGAAAGAAAGAAAGAAAGAAAGAAAGAAAGAAAGAAAGAAAGAAAGAAAGAAAGAAAGAAAGGAAAGGAAACAGAAAAGAAAAGGAAAAGAAAGGGAAGATGAAAGAGAAAGGAAACAGAAACAAAGAAAAAAACAAAGCAAAGAATGAAAAAGAAAAGAGAAAGAAAGGAAGACAGAAAGAAATTCTCACTAATGATCTAACAATTGAAGAGAATATTTCATAAATGAAAAAAAACATTATATACATATATTCTGTAATCATTTTGGAACTGAATGGTATTGAAACATCTTATATTATAACTTCTTCATTTCAGAGGTGAGGAAATAGAGGTATTGAAAATTGTGATTTACCTGAAATGACTTAGTAATTGATACAACCCAAATAAAAATCTGGGCTTTTGATCTCCAATTCCAATGCTTTGTTACCTCTCCGAACTTCATTGTCCTCACCTATAGAATAGTGGTGTTTCTACAACCTACCTCATAAGTTTATGTGTGACTATTAAAGGAAATAGTAAAAACAAAGTGTTTTATAGCCATAAAGCACAGAACAAATGGGAACATTTTTTTTAATTTCACAATTTTAACTAGCCCAAACTTAAAAACAAATGATATAATCGGGGAAATGTTGTCATGTTTTTTATAACAACAACACATGATGAACACATCTTTTATTTTTGAAGATTACCAATGATATCATGGGGTGATGTCTTGACTGGTGAGTGAATTGGATTTAAGTGAGACAAGAGTACAGTCATTCTTTCAGAGTAATCCAAGTACAATGGCCAGATAAAAATCAAGACTACTATTGGCTCAGCATGAGGTGCATGACCTTGATTTCTTTTATATCTAACTAGCCTATAAATACTCCATAGCACCTTCTTTCACCAGCTTTGTGATGTTGAAACAAATTGCCCTCATCCACCCCTTCTGCTGGGGGAAACCTTCACGTGCCTGGAGTATACATCCCCTCCCAGCCCCCTGTAATCCCCCCAAACTCATTGATAAGTTTAAAGCTTGTCATTTCCCTCAACCTGGTTTAGTTTGCCTGCAGAATTGGTTTTACCTGCTTATGGCCACTATGCATGCTATAGCTTCTTAGAGCCACAGGTGACACCTAGGTGGCAAGTCAGCTGAAGATTATGTCAAACAATAATTCTAGAGTGAAATATTTTCTGCTAGGTCATAAGGTAAAGACAAAGTTCATCCTAAACCACCTAACTCATGTTAGTGCCATCACCATGAGGACAACGTCAGGCATTTCCATTATGAGCAATCTATCAATATTAGATAAGGATGAAATAAGTAGAGTCCCAGAGGACAAGAAGCTAGCATTTATATGGCACTTTAAGGCTGGCATAGCTATTTATAAATATCTCATTTTATTCTTAAAGGCAGATAGATGGCACAAGTGATAGTTCCTGGAGTCAGGAAAATCTAACTTCAATCCTGGGCTCAGATACTTAGTAGCTATGTGACCTGTGGGCATGTCACTTAATCTTTCTTTATCTAAGTTTCTTCAACTGTAAAATGGGGATAATAATAGCAACTGTAAAATGGAGATAATAATAACAGACTTGTTGTGAGGATCAAAGGAAATAATAATTATAAAACACTGAGAACAGTGCCTAGCACATAGTAGGCTCTTGATAAATGCTTGTTTCCTTTTTTCCACAATACCTGGAAGACAGGTACCTCTTAGATAACCAATTTTTAATCCTCGTGAAAAATGTTGCATCCTAAATAGCCTTAGTTATTTCCTACAAAGTTGTAAAATTATCCTGACCAAATTTTTATACTTTTCAATTGATTAAAAATATAAATTTATGCCACTTAGTTCTCCTAGCTGGGAAACTGGGGCAACATCACAGTCAAATCAACAATCCCCTGGGTATTATAAGTATCTCTCTTCTGTGCAATATTTTTCAGAATATTAAATATGAAAGAAAAATAGCAAGATAATGTTTTGTCCCAGGTCTGTCTCTATCTGAACGATAGTTGAAAAAGATGAGAATAAAATGAATCATAAGCACACTAGGTATTTCAGTGAAACTACAAAGATGACATTACATTCTAATAATTTTATTCACTTATAAAAACAATCATTTTATCCACCTACACAATAGTCTGACTATCATTAAACATCAAAAATAACAACAACAAAGTAGGATATCTGTCTCAAGATTGTTTCTATCTAGAACTCCAAATATTAGACAAAAAGTATGATAATAATAATACAACAAATAAATGAAATGATATTAATGATCATACAAGAAGTTTGAAAGTCATTCTTTTATATGCTTTCTATCAACCAAGTGTTTCTCTTTAGGATACCAAGGGACCAGTTCAAGTAACTCTCTTCCTACTGAGTTGGCCAGATCTTGAGTGGTGGAGAGGTTGTAATGAGAAGGAAGGGTACTGAAGGCTGAATTGATAAGTCATTTTGGTGTCTCATAGGCATAGATGCCACCAGAGGACAGTGTTAGTGTTTCCTTGCCTGCTCCCACACCTCAGAATGTTTAGAGGAATTGAATGAGGGACTCTGAATATCCCAAGTAGCTCAGCTGATTCCCCTAATGAAAAACCCTGTTAAAAGGACACATCATCCCCAGGGGCCACACTCTTTCCACAAGGGCTCCTTTGCAATTCCTCTGGCACCTGGATCAATTTCTCGTTCCCCTAGAAATGAAGCAATCATTCCTGGGAACAGAAATTTGTGTTCTCATTCTCCTTGCCACCATATCATAAAGCTCTTCTTCAGCATTACCCAGCTGTCTTTCTTCTTCTCTACCTTCCCGGAGGTGAAACCTTTTCACTGGTGTGCAAATAAGGAAAACTCCTTGAAAGTCAGAAACACAATCAGGAGCTGCCTTTCCTGAGAAAGCCTTCTCATTATAAAGGCATCGAAAAACCTATTTTGAAATATGAAACAGGCCTTTCAAGCAGCAGTTTAAAAACAAAGTATTTTAAGACTTGTCTTGAACACCTCCTTTCAGGGACTGCCTAATGAATTCCTGAGTTTAGAGAGAGTCTGTGGGGAAAAGTTCTCCCTCTTCCTCCGTGTTGCTCTTTGAATTATAACAGGTTAATGTTTGGAGGCTAGACCTGAGTCTGGTACAGCTAAGATTGCATTTCATTCATTAAGCAAATGAATCCACTTTAGGACCAGCTGAGGTTAAGCCTGGGAATCCAGAGATGTTCAGAGAAGTCAGTTCACCAAAAAGAGGGCATCAGGACAAAGGACTTTATTTTTATTTTGGGACCGAATGTACAACAGAAGGCAAATGGACTTAGACTAAAATGGGAGGGATGTGAGTTAAATATCAGGAGATATTCCCCCCTAACGGTGGGATCTTCAATACTTTGCAATCTGTTGCTAAAGATAGCAGTAATATTTTTCTTCCCTAGGGATTATCTGAATTGGGAGTAGATCAAATCACCTCTTGAGGTTTTTGAGATTAATTAATTAGAAGCAATAATATTTTTTACTGTGGATTCATTTTCTACAGCTTCACTTAGAAAGTTTCTTCCTAGGGAATCAATTTATATTATATGAAGCCATTATATTCATTTTATGTACTATTTTAGAAGGGAGGGGAGTAAAATATTTATGTTTTATTCTTGGCTTAAAAATGAGGCCCAGAAAGGTTAAATAGTTGCTACAAGGTCACATATTACATCAACTGAATGTGTTCTCCTCAAACAGTGACATTGGTGTACAGAATAGGAGAGACTTATTTTAGGCTACCTTCTTTAGTGTCCATGGTCTCCTCTCTTGGATAAAGTTTATTAATGTGAGATCTGATTTGTTTTAAAAGGAAAAGAGCTTGTCTCCTTTGATTCACCTCAAAGTGGGTATCTTCTAGATCAGATCAGTCAAAAAATGTAATCTATTTGAATATCTGTCTATAAGGTTAGAGAGGGAATTTGTTTTTAGACATGGATTTGACTATATAGCTACTAAGATCCATTTTGATTCTGAAATTTTGTGACTCTGAAATTCTGGAATTTCTGGGATCAGAAGACTAGGATTTGAATCCTATCTTTGCTACTTTTCATTCATTCAATAAGATCTAGTCTCAAACTCTATAGACACCTAACTCTATAAATAACATTAATATTTACTTCTTATTGCCTATTCTTTCTATAAAAGCATATACAACTTACATGATTTTGCAGTTAAAGAAATCCAAGAAAGGAAAGTTGACACCAAAGATAAGAAGCATTTCTGCTCACACATGATTTTTGACTGAAACTCTGTTTTTGACCTGAGATTATAGGTCAGTGGCATTGGGGAGAAGATAAGGTGGGGGAAGAAAAAAACATTTTATTGTCAAAGTTTAAGTCAAGTTCCTATGTAGGTTCTCCATGCTCAATGTATTGAAGAAATTTTAGGGAATCAAAGTTAACTTAATGTAGCTAAAAACTAACATGGCCTCTTTCTCTTGGGGAAGAAAAGTATCTTTTTACCTCTGTTCCTTCTTAGCTAACAGATCCTTGATTGCTACTGCAGAACTAGTTGTTATGGCTCTGTTTGGTCCCTCAGACACTGTCTCCTTAGTAGTCTATCTTTTTGAATAATCTCCTTATTCCCCCAAAGTGAGCTAGTCTCCTACTTAGAACAAATGAACTTCAATCTTCACAGGAATTCTTGTTCCCCCTGGAAATCCAGAGATAGGCAGGTCTCAATGAAAACAAATAAATGAATAATAAAAATCTGACCTTATCAAAAAAATCATTCAGTGATTATTCAAAACTTTAATTTTAATTTTTAATTTTTTTTTTATTTTAAACCCTTTAACTTCTGTGTATTGACTTATAGGTGGAAGATTGGTAAGGGTGGGCAATGGGGGTCAAGTGACTTGCCCAGGGTCACACAGCTGGGAAGTGGCTGAGGCCGGATTTGAACCTAGGACCTCCCGTCTCCAGGCCTGGCTCTCAATCCACTGAGCTACCCAGCTGCCCCAATTATTCAAATCTTTAAAAAGGCTTCCCTTTACAAACTCATTTGCTATGGGTTTAACTTAAATTGTGAGATCCTCTATTGTACATAAAAACATCTATGATTTGATTACAGCTTTTCAGGGACATACTTTGTTCAATTTGATGAATGCACTCTGATTCTTCTAGGTGTTCAGTGTTTTTACCAGAAAGTAGAAAATAATAATATATGGTCACAAATTGCAAAAAACTTGCAGTCTCATTGAAAAGATGAGCACATTCACACACACATATGGCAACACCCACATGGATCTGGATATACATACATAGACATAGACATACACACATTCACTGTTACCTCAGTCGGGGAAAAATGCAAAAAAGAACAGAAAACTACCCTTATCTCAGTTAAATAATAATCCAGGCTAGTATGGGAGTTAATATCCAAATAGGCTTCAAGTTATTTACATTTTTTCATTTTTTTAAAAACAAGGATGAGGCATTGGTAACCTTTTTTTTTTTTAGAAAGTAAATAAATTTATTAGAATACTAATGAATTTGCTCTCACTGATATAGAAAATTCAGATTCCTTGGTTTTCCTTTTTTTTTAGTTTTTTTAATTAATTTTTTTTATTTTTAGAAAAATTTTCAATGGTTACATGATTCATGTTTTTGCTTTACCCTTCACCCCCTCAAACTTCCCCCCATAGCTAACTCGAATTTCCACTGGTTTTAACATGTGTCATCAATCAAGACTTATTTACATATTATTGATAGTTGCATTGATGTGGTCTTTTGGGGTCTATATCCCCAATCATGTCCACATCAACCCATGTGTTCAAGCAGTTGTTTTTCTTCTGTGTTTCCTCTCCTGTAGTTCTTCCTATGAATGTGGGTAGCGTTCTTTTCCATAAATCCCTCAGAATTGTCCTGGATCATTGCATTGCTGCTAGTACAGACGTCCATTACATTCAATTTTACCACAGTGTATCAGTCTCTGTGTACAATGTTCTTCTGGCTCTGCTCCTTTCACTCTGCATCAATTCCTGGAGGTCTTTCCAGTTCACATGGAATTTCTCCAGTTTATTATCCCTTTGAGCACAATAGTATTCCATCACCAACATATACCACAATTTGTTCAGCCATTCCCCAATTGAAGGGCAAACCCTTGCTTTCCAGTTTTTTGCCACCACAAAGAGTGCAGCTATAAATATTTTTGTGCAAGACTATCTATGATCTCTTTGGGGTACAAACCCAGCAATGGTATGGCTGGATCAAAGGGCCCTTTTAATGCCCTTTGGGCATAATTCCAAATTGCCATCCAGAATGGTTGGATCAGTTCACAACTCCACCAGCAGTGCATTAATGTCCCAATTTTGCCACATCCCCTCCATCATTCATTACTTTCCCCTGCTAACATTTTAGCCAATCTGCTAGGTGTGAGGTGATACCTCAGAGTTGTGTTAATTTGCTTTTCTCTAATTATTAGAGATTTAGAACACTTTCTCATGTGCTTATTGATAGTTTTGATTTCTTTCTCTGAAAATAGCCTATTCATGTCCCTTGCCCATTTATCAATTGGGGATCATTGGTAACCTTCTGGATAAGAGGATTCATAACAGTTTCCTTTGACTAGAACTATGGGCTAAATCACTAAACTAGAACATAATAAACACAATCTTACACTTGAGTTTAAAAAATCAATTTCTATCATGCAGTAAGATGTGAGATATTGCTAGATAAGACTTTTTGAAAAGGGATTAGATATTTTAATGGATTAAAACCATAGTATGAGGTGAAAGTATGAAGTTTCATCCAAAGAACAAATGTGATCTCAGGACACATTTAGTTTCTAAGACTAGGAAGGTAATAGTTTCATGGAAACTGCTCTGCTCAGACATCTGGAGTAAGATGGACACTGGACAGTGGGCAGAAGAGTGAAAGCACTCAAAATCATACCACAGGAGGAGGGATGTTTGACCTGGAGAAGATGAGTAATGGAAGGAAATATCTTTCTTCAGGTAGCTGAAGGGCCATTACATGAAAGAGAATTTTGACTGATTTTATTTGAAAATTATTAGAAGTTGGAAAGTTGTAATATTATAAAATGACATAAATTTAGGCTTACGTGAAGAATAATTTCTTAAAATTTAGAGTTTATAGAAAATAGAATAGATCACCTTAGCAGTGATAAATTCCATTCCATTGTTTGTGTGAACATTTGTAAGCAAGAATGGTCCCAGACAAAATTATTAAATTGGCACTTAGGTAATCCTAAAAATTTTCTTTTACCCTCAGGCACTTAGCTGCTTCAAGATGAACCTTGTCTATGGAAAGCACCTCACAGTGAAATAATATTGATCTCAAACTCCCTTCATTCCTCCTTAAGCTTTATTAATTAATTGTCCATCATCGATGTCTTCCCAAGGTATATGTGCAGATAAACTGGATTAGTAGGCTGCCTACCCACAAATAGGTCTTTTTTGTTTGTCTATTTGGTCTGTAACTTTTGATTTCTCCGGTGAATGGAACTCCCAAAGTGGGAGGAAAAAAAACTCCTACCCTCAATATACATTTGTATCTTTTCTGCCATATATAATCTTCAAATTATCTGAGGGCATGAAAATGTTAAATGACTTGCTCAAGTTTACATAGCTTTTATGTATGAGATGAAAACTTAAATCCAGGTCTTTTCAACTCAAGCTAGTGTTCTAATGATGAGATCATGTTGCCTCTTTTGCCTCTTTTTCATGTCATTATCTGGGCAATAAATATTGTTCATATGTTTTCTTTTTTTTCCTGAATAACTGCTAAGGCATTATCTCTTGATTGACTGTAAATTTCATTCAGTAGACTTCTTACTTACAAACCTGGGCCCTTTGCCCAGTTCACAAAGAGGAACAACTGAAGAGCTTAATTATCTACGCAGAAAATTTCTTCTGTTTGGATTTTATATAAGAAAACCTCCAATAAGATGCTCTCCATGACTATATTAGATTTACAAGGTCTCATGTTTAGAAATAACTACAATCTTTACGAGGGTCTGAATGATAATATCCAGTGAAGTCTAAATCAGGGGAACAATATGCTCACCAAAACTGTTCTGCTTTGTCAATAATAATTGACAACTATAGAGAACTTTATGGTCTACGAAGTTCTTTGAATGCATTTGATCCCCAGGTGCACATTGGATATGTGATCTTTGTACTATCTCTCCATCCTCCCATTTGCAAATGAGATAGGTATGACCTTGAAAAATCAAGTGTCTTAGATAAGATGACAAAGTGAGCCAATGGAACAACCAGGATTACAACCTACACATTCTAATTCCAAATCCAGTGTATTTTCTTCTACATCACAGCTAGCTGTTAACACACCACACTGACCTGTTAACACACAGAAGAATGTGTGTTAACAGGTC
Organism: Gracilinanus agilis; assembly: GCF_016433145.1. Taxonomy (NCBI): domain Eukaryota; kingdom Metazoa; phylum Chordata; class Mammalia; order Didelphimorphia; family Didelphidae; genus Gracilinanus; species Gracilinanus agilis. The sequence goes on from NC_058132.1 coordinate 160,879,772, forward strand.
AGTCAGTAACAAACACCCCTGCTGATGTGTTATATTATCCCTCTGAGGTAACTTAATGCCATAACCCAGTTAAAAAAAAGCACAACTTCTTAAGAAGACCTTTAAAAAATGCCTAGGAATTTCAGGTACCTGGCCAGTCTTCAGTCTTCCTTGTAGCCCAATCAGATGGCATAAAATTAGAATCAATTCCTGCTCAAAAACACCTCCTCTACTCACTTGACATAGGGCCCTGAAATGTCAGAAGTAGATGACAAAAGAAAACAAAACGATATGATTGAAAAGAAACATAATGGTTAGAGGTTACGTTGATGAAGTGGATTTTGTGTTAGTATACTCTAGTTTCAATCCCAAACTCTTGTTCTAATCAATTGAGAAAGGACAACAGCATGTTGACCCCAGCTCCCAAATCCCTGTAGGGAAGAACTCATATTTCTGTTTGAGATAAGCCCCTTTTCTTAGCTTTCCCCCGCTTTTTCTTGTGGGTAAAGAAAAGCCATACAAACCTTAAAAGGCTAAACAAACAGATGTTTGGTAAACTTTATAAAATATAACTTTTATTAATAATATTAATTATTATATTAATAATATAGCATATTATCAATATATTATATATTATAATAACATTCTGATATTAATACATAATAATACTAATATATTATGCAGATATAGTATTATTATAATATCACATCAATATTAATATTATTAATGATATTATTATATTATTATAATATTATTAATATATCATACAGATATAATATTATTGGTATTAAACAATAATTTTATTATTAATGTCAATATATTATACAGATAATATTGATATTAATAATGTTAAAATATTATACAGATAATATATAATGATAATAATAAAAATTAAATAAACTTTATGAATATTTAAAAATCTTTTTTCTTGGTTTTGTGGGAGGGAGTTTTATGAAATGTTTTTATTAGTACTTACCTGAATTGTCCAAGTTACTTTAATATCTCTGCCTTACAATTTCTGCATCTTTGAAATGAGAGGGTAGGCTACAGGATATCAAAAGGTGCTTTCTAACTAAAATTCTGTGATCTTTTGATCCTATAATTCTTTAAGGTTAGCATTATTCTCCCATTATAATGCAAAAATTCTTCTGAAGGGCAACCTGTTCTATTCCTCTTTCTAGAGATAAAATCTAGTCCCAACATTCCTAATCATGTCTATGTGAATTATTCTTAAAATAGGGAGCATGGGTGTTCAAAGAGGACTAGCAACACCTCTGGTATAAGGATTTCCTTGGCCCTCTTCATTCACATTTGCCTTGATTTATCAAAATTTATGGGATATAGCCAAAGCAGTGCTCAGGAGAAAATTTATATCCCTTAGTGCCTATATCAACAAAAAAAGAGAAAGCAGAGATCAACATATTGGTCATGCAACTAAAAAAATCTAAAAAAAGAACAAATTAAAAATCCTCAGATGGAGATCAAATTGGAAATCCTAAAAATCAAATGAGAAATTAATAAAATTTAAAGTAAAAGAACTATCAAACTAATAAATAAGACTAGGAGATCATATTTTGAAAAAAACATATATTAAGATTAAAATTTTCTGGAAACTGCATCTTAATTTATAATTATTTATTAAATAAATTTAAAGAACAGGTCAGAGAAAGAGAAGGCACCAGACACATATGACTGGCTATTCCCTGAGCAACCCAGTTGGCTGGACTAGCTTCACAGCCAGAGCTCAGGCACACCAGGACTCCCCCTAGCCAGCACTCACTTGTTGATGCTTTCTTCTCAGCCTCCCTCAAACCAGCTGCTCAGTCACATTCAGGAACAGTCAGCATGCTCTTCTAACTACCTCCTCTCTCTTTGGTTCTGGGAAACCTTTTCCCTTTTCAGTCAGGAATTTATATCTTTCTGTGACATCACTTTTTCTGAGACCCTCTTATTTGTGGACTTGACTTCAGTCCAGATCAGAGGCCTGTCTTGATGTCAGGTTCCACATGGGACAAGAGTCATGTCTTCAGGATACCAAGGAGCCACAGGGCTTGTGGCATCTTCTCAGAGTGCACATATGTCCCCCTTATACAGATAAGCCCTAGATCTTGTTCTTAATTCAATCAAAGGATGGGGATCTGCAATGCAAACTTAGAAAAACTCTACTTTCTAAACCCCCAAACTGATTTTAGGGTACCAAGGACTAGGGCTAAATTCTCACAGCTCTCAACCCTCATCTGTGGCTCCAAGAAGCCAAAGCATACACAGTAGTCACACCCCAGTAAATCATTTCTACTCATGACTCAAACCAATTTGAAGGTAAATGATGGACTACATACATGTGGATGAGTTAGGTGGGCATTTACCCCAAGTATATTGATGACTTCCCCCAGTGGAAAGGCCAGGATGGTGCCTGAAATAGGCATCATATGGCCCTTAGCGTTTGGTCAGAACCAAACAAGTTGTTTAAGAAACAACTTGTTCCATTGGCCATGAAAGTGTCTGAAGCAGGTACTTTTGGTTTTTTAAAGCTTAGCTAGACATCAAAGACACCAAGGTCATCTGCTGTATCCCAGACCATTACCAGACATCCTGACTTTGTCTTGCCACTGGATGTGGGTGACTCCTGAAGAAAGAATGAGGGGGACAATTTTGTGCAATTCTGACTCATTTAAATTCAATTCCTTAACAAGGATGTTTTCAAAAAGAACTGGAAGGACCTACATGAACTAATGTATAATGAAGTAAGCAGAACCAGGAAAACATTTTTCACAGTAACAACAATATTGTAAGGATGATCAACTGTAAAAAATTTAGCTATAATTAGCAATGAATTGATTCAAGATAATTTTAAAGTACTTATGACTAAGAATGCTACCCACTTCCAGAGTAAGAAATGGAGTCTGAATAGAGATGGAAGCACATTTTTTTCACTTTATCTTATTTCTGTGTGTTTTTATTTTGGGGTTTTGATTTTATATGAGTATTCTCTCACAACTTGACCAGTATGGAAGTGTTCTGCATGATCATACATGAATAATCTGGATCAAACTCCTTATCATCTCAGGGAGGTGGGAAGAAAGGAAGGGAAACAATTTGGATCTTTTAATTTCAGAATACATATATTAAAAATTTAACATGTAATTGTGATACTAAAATATTGCTTTATGTCTATTAAGGCAGAGAATAGTATATTTTTCTAATCAGATAATTGTTCTGAGACTTGTGACTTCTCTCTCAGTAGCAATGTGAACCACAGATATGAAATTTTATGGTGTGAAGAGAAGAATGTTGGTCATCTCAAGAGTTGGAAATTCAGTCAAAAAGTTTGTCTGGCTTTTGGCTCTTCCATTTGCCTGTTATATAATCTCTGCTATTTCTCTCTGAACTTCAGTTTCCTCATCATTAAAATTAAAGGAATGGACTAAATAATCTCCAGTTCTTTCTCTTTCCAACATTCTGTGAGAATTCATGTTTCTATGAATTCAGGTTAAGGAGTTTGGATTTTATTCTATAGTCAGTGGGGACCATCATAGATTTTCTTAAGTGACATCTATCTAGCTAAGGTGAAATAAGTTATCAATCTATTATCTGCTGACCTGGGGCAGTGTAAGTACCTAAGCTGGATAATTGATGCCTTAAAGGCATTCTCCCTCCAGATCCAGTTTCTGGGACTGCTTTAGAAAAGTAATTGCCTCTATTCACCATCTCATTTTACTCGTTCTACTGCATCCTCATTAGAAGATTGGAAGGCTTGGGGACTATGGGGGTGACGGCTGCCCCAACAGTGGCAAGATGAATACTTTATTTGCCAGAGTTTCTATATCCCTTTATGACTTTCATGAACCATGCAATCACTTTATTGAGAAGGACAGTATTTTACAGCAGATGATGCTGAACTTAGAACTATATGGAAGGTTCAAATCCTACCTTTATGAGCCATGCGATTGTGATGAAATTATTTAACCTCTCTGAACCTCAGTTTCTTCATCTTTAAGATGGGGACATTCCCTGAAGAATCTATACTTTGGGGTCATTGTGAAGATGAAATGAGATGATATATGTAAAGTGATTCATTAACTTTAAAGAGTGTCCCAGAAGTTTTAGAGCTTTTTTTTTTTTTTAATTTTAATTGAGGAATTTTGGTATGTCCTGTATAAAACTCCAGGTAGGTTCTCAGAACTGTGCAGAAAACTTCATCATCATCAGAGATTTTGTAAATAGTATAATGGAATCATATCATCATTGGGTTTGGAAAGGAGTTTAATATGCTATCCAGTCCATCTCTCTATTGTTGGCAAGATTTCACTTAAACTATTTCAGACAAATGGTTTCTTTTTCACCTCTCTTACAAACTAGAAACTACACTATCATACAGTCATTTCATAGGAGACCATCATCTGCTCTTATTTTCCTTTTTGGTAGGAGGGTCCATTATAAGATAAGGGAGAAGGGAAATTCCTTAAGACCAAATAGCATGATGGAGTTTGAGGAACTCAAATGTCCAATGGATCTTTGAAAGACAGTGTAGTATTATGGATGAAGTGATAAACTTGGGATCTGGAGGAGATGGCTTCAAATTCTTTTTCTGCCACCTACTAGCTTAGTGTCCATGGTCAGTCTTGTCATTTATATGGTAATTGATCTAACCAAAGGTTTCTTAATTTTGTGGGGAGGAGCATGTCATGGGACTCTGGTGAAGCCTATGGACATCAGAGTGTTTCTTTTTTTTTTTTAAGTCATAATTGAAGGGAATGTTAAATTTCAGATAGAGTTCAGTGAAAATAAAAAGCAAGGTATTCTCCTCCCCTCCCCATCCATGTTCATAGACTTTCTGAAATTTGGTTAAAAATCTCTGAATCAGATTTATTACAAATGATGAAGTGATATCTTAGGAAGGGATTGAATCATAGACTATTAGAGCTCAAGAGGTCCCTAGATATTATCCAGATAATCAATTCCCTCATTCATACAGGTCGGGATATTAAAGCCTAGAAAGGCTTCTACTAGATCTCTTTTAGTTCTAAATCTTTGATCCCCATTCAGGGTCAGAGAGACATCTCCTTACAGCTTGTAGGTTCTTATCTAAAAAAGGAGAGAAGTGTCCAGGAAAGAAAAAGAGGTGTCAGGAAACCTGAGTTTAAGAGCCAATTTGGCATTTGATTAGCTGTATGATTTTGGGAAAATCACTTGCCCTTCTGGGCATGAGGATCTTGATCTATAAAAATGAAGGAGTTGATTATCTATTCTAGCCACATAACCATATTGCCCCTGTAGATGAGCAACTCCCCCTTTTTTTTTATCCTGAAGTGAACTTGGGCTAGATTTTAAAGTAAATGTCCTGAGCTCCCCTGTCTCTGCCCTTCTATTTGAGGAGAATGATGCAGTCTATTTTGTATATCCTGTCACTATTCTACCACATAACATCCTATTATTATCCTGAAATGGAAGATTAAGTTCCCCAGCATGTCTGACTGAAGGCCCAATATCACCAGATTCATAACCATTTGCCTGCAATTCCCCCAGGGAAGGTTATTAACAGCAACTTAGTCCCTGATAAATGGCTATGTTGCTAAGGTACTGGTTTATATCAAGGTTCCTAAATACGCATCATTTAAATTTACCCAGACAGCCATGTGTCAAATAAACACCGATTGGTTATTAAAAACATACTTAATCACTGCAGTACAACTCTGGATATACTGTAATCCCAATTCACTAAAAATATGCAGGTATGGCTAACAATTTATTTTCTGCAGCACTTACCTTATTAACTACCACTTAGAGTCCTGCTGAGGGAGAAGAAGAACTTATTGGTTTACACCTGTAAGCTAGATGCTGACATAGTCCCTCCCATGTGACTCAGGATTAAACATCCCCAACAGGCTCTGAAGCACAGTGGGCAGCGATGAGAATTCTCCCTGCTCTCTGTCCTTCACACTGGCTGCTAATCCCTCACAAAGGCAATGAATCACTTTCTCAGCATTCTTTGGGAGACCCTTTAGAAACATGGTATAGTACAAAGAGTGTAGTCGGACATGGAAATGGGAAGATCTAATTTCAAATGCTCCTCTTGTAGCTAAATATGTGCTGGTGAGAGAGGCATTTATTCTCCCTGTACCTCAGTTTCCTCAGCTGTACCAAAGAAATAATTATAATACTCCCTTCATAGGATATTTCTAAGCTCAGATGAGATCATATAGGTTACATGCTTTGCCAACCTTAAAGCATACTTAAATTCTATCTAGATTAAATATTTTCTTTTCTAGATTAAACATTCTAATTTCCTTCCACTAGTCCTCACTTGGATCATTGAATTGTAGGATCATAGTTCTGGAGCTGAAAGAAACCTCAGAGGACATGCCATCCTACCTCTTCATTTTATAGAAGAGGGAACTGAAGCCCAGAGAAATGAGGTCCCCCAGACAGTAAGCATCAGAGAGAGGATTTTAACTTGGGTTCTCTCCTTATAGTTAATGACATTTCTACTATTCCATATGGACTCTCTCTCCTCTAGTATTCTTACTGTCTTTTCCCTCCTACTTCTACTAATAGTAGGTGCTGTTACTATCTCCATTTTACAATCGACCAAACTGAGGCAAATAGTATTAAAGAACTTGGTCAGGATTACACAGCCAATAAGTGTCTGAATTCAGGTTTGAACTCAGTTCTTCTTGATTCCAGGCCCAGCAATCTGTCCACTGTACCACTTCACTGCTCATTTGCCACAAAGAAAGTACTTAATGCTCTTCATTTGTTCATCCTTCCATCCATCCATCCATCCCTCTTTTACCCTGCCATTAAACCTAATTTATGCATTTCTCTCTTTCTTTTCTCATGGATGTCATTCACTCACACATATCTCACTGTCAATAATTCTTCTTGAATCTAGGCTCCCATTATTCTTTTCTTTCAGTTGGAAAATTGTCTTTCATCCAAAAAAGCAAAATATTGCCCCAAAGTAACTTTTTCTTGAACCTACTTCTAAGTTCTAAACATGATCATTCCTAAAATGTTACATGTAAATAGGTTTCTATCTTCCATCCTACTCTGGAGATAAGTAGCAGCTATGATCACGTGGAGTTTAAAGGACCCAGCTGCAAAATATTAAGAAAATTTGGAAGGCAGTTATATTCATTTAAAATAGTGGCAGGGTCAGCCAGGTGGCTCATTGGATAGAAAGCTAGGCCAGGAGATGGGAGGTCCTGGGTTCAAAACTTATCTCAGACACTTTCTAGCTTTGTGGCCCTGGGCAAAACAGTTAACCACAGATGCCTAGTCCTTCTTGCTTTTCTGCCTTGGAATTGATACATAATATAAATTCTTAAACAAAAAGTAAGGGTTTTTCAATTAAATTTAAAACAAATTTTAAAATAGTGTCAGATTTGCTAGATTGGCATATTTGATTTGCAAACTCATTTCAACAGTTCTCTATTCCACTATTTCCCCTCTCAGATAGTTTAGTGTTTGTATTTTTTTATTATTATTCTTTCTTCTCTTCCATCTCTTCTTTCCTTTTCTCCTCTCCTCTTCCTCTCTATGCTCTCTCTCCCCTCTTCATCATCATTATCACCATCATCATCTTCTCCTCCTTCTTCTTCATCTTCTTCCTTTTCATTTATAATCTGGGGAATCTTATAATGAGGCAGGGAACTAAGTGGGGGAGTGGGAGGAGAATAAGCCTCAGTTCTCTTCCTCTGTCACTGGTTTGAGCTTATTCATTTCATAATTGGAAATGAATCATTATAAACTCAGCATAATGAAGCAGTAATTAACTATGATGATGGATTCTGGGAGATTTTCTAGGCTAAATGGTTTGCCATGAAGAGTACAGCAGCGATTATGCTAAAATGAGCCCAGCACTGCTGCATAGAATTGAGCAGCTTCCCTTGTTTCTGTTCACTCTTCTGCAGGGTATTTAAATTGCCACTTGGCCCCTTTGACCTCTTTTCCAAAGACTCTGTTGCTAGGTACATGCCCATCAAACAGCCATTCACATATATAGCATCAGCAACTATTTGCCCCAGAGGTCTTTATTCACTACAAACATTGCATCAAGCTAGATGATGTTCTTAGAATGTTAATAAGGAGATAATTCCATGATACTTGCCTGGTAGACTCATGGCAAAGGGTCCTGAGTTGGTCTTTGTGGGTCACTTACAGCATATGGAGTACACAGTGAAGTTGAGAAAGGAACTTTTAAGCCCATTTCTTCGGTGTTTGGTCTGTTATTCAGGGCTATAGGCATGGTAATTAGAACAGATTGCTTTTGCTGAGAAATTTCTCCTCCTGGACATGATCAGTCATTAGAAGAGTGGACAGCAAAAGCAGCTTGGACAGATGCATCGCATGATTTCTGGCAGGGGGAGAATATCCTTTGCAAAGATTGTGCATTGTCCTTATGGGGCCAAACATTCTCTCTATCAAGAGAATATGATACGTTTTGACACTTTCTCCCAAGAGAGAGAATCCTACCATCATCATTAGTGTTAATGGCTCTACATGATTTCAGATTTCTTAGGAAATGGCCATTACTACCAGAAAATGTCTTTCTAAAAGCATGGGGCCATAGGATTTTGAACTAGAAGAGACTTTAGAGACCATCTTCTGTAACTTTTTTAGATTAGAAAAATGCAACTCAGAAAAATTAAAATGACCTACCTAAGATCACACAGGAATAGCATAAATAGCATAGCCAGAATTCAAATCCAGCTCCTATGACTCCAAAGCCAGGGATCATACTCTCTTCTTTCATTCCCTGCTCCAAGAAAATCTCTCTGCTATCATTGTCATAAGTCTAGAGTTGGAAGAGATCTCTGAGGCAACCTATTCTCAACTCATTATTTTACAAATAAAAAAATAAGGCACAGAAAGTTTAAATGACTTGCCTAAAGTCACATAAGCTAATCACTGGAGATAGAACTTGGGTTCTATCCATTTAAAATATATTCCCTCCTTCTTTCTGCCAAGACCCTCTCCTTTATTCACTAGTAAACCATATTCAAAGTGTACCTCCCACCACTAAACTGAACTCAGATGTCTCCCATAGTACAAAAAAATAAGTGAGAGAATGTACAGAAGATGTTGCTCAGATTTGGGCTATTGCATGTGGAAATTTGCTATACTTAACCATATTCATGAATGATCATATGCATATATGCCTATTTATTAGGAGGTATGTCTGCCTAGTCTTCTGCTCAAAAGCAAGTTGCTAGACTACAAAGATCATAACTTCTTCACACTTTGTAAAATGTTCATGGTATATAGAACAGTTCCAGGAACACATTATAATGCACAGAGAATAATAAATGCATGCTGCAACTCTTTTTTTGTGACTAACCCACTATCTGTGACAGTGTCAGCTCATGAGGAGTAACATTTTCTCCTCTAACTAGTGTGAAATTAATGCCCACTTTGTTACGTGAATTTAATATAAATTGTACCCCCTTTTCCCTTTGAAAATCCATTTTGGTTGGTATCAGCCCAGACTTTGATTGGGTCACACATGTAATATGGGAAGATGCCAGAGGTCCCAGGGCTCCCTGGAATCCAGAAAGAGGCTTGCCTCTTGTTCCCATGACTCTTGCCATCTGGAAGACTGTCCTATGATCCAGATTGAGGTCAAGACTGTCCACCTAGAAAGTCCCAGAAGGAATGATAGCAATGACTTTATTTATTTATTTATTTTTTAAAAACCTTAACTTCTGTGTATTGACCTATAGGCGGAAGAGTGGTAAGGGTGGGCAATGGGGTCAAGTGACTTGCCCAGGGTCACACAGCTGGGAAGTGTCTGAGGCCGGATTTGAACCCAGGACCTCCCGTCTCTAAGCCTGGCTCTCAATCCACTGAGCTACCCAGCTGCCCCCTAGCAATGACTTTATAAGAAAGGGGATGGAGGAAGCATGAAGGTCTCTTTGGCTAGTTAGTTCTTAGCTGGCTTTTGGTCTAGAGACTTCTCCTGGCATTAATGCTTTTGACAAGCGAGACAAACTCAGATTAGTTAGGTATGGCCAGGTGACTATATCTTTCTTTCTCTCTAACTCCAACTTTTAATAATGAATCAATGCACAGTCTCTAGAGAATTTTAATTATAACATTATATATATATGTATATATATATATATATGTGTGTGTGTGTGTGTGTGTGTGTGTGTGTGTGTATCACTTCACCATCATCATGAAGTGTCCTATTCATTCTATGGAAATTACTTTGCTTACATTTTTGCTTTAAATTGGGCAAATCATTGGACAGTAGTAGCTGGATGGAAGAAAGAAAACAAAAGGTGAAAGAGAGAGAGAGATGGAGGGAGCTCAGCTGCTTGAGATAATGGTGTGAACTTTGAGGAAATTTAAGAGCTGTTAAATGACTTGCCCATAATATAACAAAGAAATTTTAGAGCCTGGATTTGAAACTATATTTCCTGCCTCCAAATCACTGTACATACCTCATTGCCTCTTTCCTATTAAATAATTAAGTATATTAATGAAATTGTGATTTCATCAATATGGGTATTCTCTCTTTCAGTATAATCCTATTTATACCATCTCATCCTATGTGATTATTGCCTATTCTTTCAGAGATTCTCCAAAGCAGATTCAGGTAATCAGGTAGAAGCTTACTCAGGCTTGTTCATCTGCTGTTTCTTATGCATGCCACTGACTGACCTTCTTTTTTAGTCATATCTTTTGTCAGATTAGGGGTCAGAAGGCAGTGGATTCTCCCCAGTCCCAGATCAGAGGAGAAGGCACACTTGACTGGATGGGAGGGGCAAGAACAACTGGAGTACTCCTCCACCTCCCCACCTCCCCCCACTGGAGTCAGTTGGAAACTGTTAACAGAATACTTTCAGAGCTGGTTATGGAGGTTATTCAAGTTTGGTAAAATCTGGGCAAGATGGCGAATGGATAGGGAATAAATCTCTTGTGATGATAACTTTCTTTGTATGTATTATTTCCCCACAGGATAGAAATAGGTGAGGCTTGATTTCTTAGGAGCAGTCCACTGGCTCTGAAGCTAGGATCAACTTCAGAGCCACTAGAAAGAGGAACTTGGCTTATGGAGGATGTGAGTATCTCCCCAAAATTATCTGTATCCAGGCACAGTTTCTAAATTGTAAGGGTTTTGTGGTTTCTGGGAACAAAAAAAGGGGAATGATTTAGGAATGAGAGGTAAGGGGAAGCTATCTAAATCAGCTATGTCAAAATAAGTGGCACCTTCCCGCAAAGGGGGAAATGTATCTTGAATGGCTGAACACCTATCTAAGCCCTTCTAATTATATAAATAATATAATATTATATAAATAAAATAAATAATCTTCCTTCTAAACCTAAACTGCTAAACTGAAGGTAGACTGTGATTTTGCTTGAAGGTCTATCTTTGTGGTTAGCTATCAAGGTAAAGCAGCCCTGGCTATCAGAGACTATCTCAGCCCCAGGAACTGCACAGAGTGTCTGTGCCCAGAGCCAAGAGTCAGGACCCTTGCAAGAGGGGTGACCTGGCTTTTATACCAGGACTCCAACTGCCTTTAACTGTCCCCCCTTGGAGTTCTGGGGGTCACTATGGAATTCTGTGATGCAGCTTGAACCCCTCTCAAAAACATGGATGCCACACTTTCCTCATGGACATCCTTTAAACTATTTTTTTAACTTAGGATACCATTGGAAATATTCTTCAGTCTATTTGGATTCATAGACATCTCTCTATTGTAATTTAAACTTACCACAACTTTAGTCCTTTCAGTGTTATGGCATTCCAAGATTTTCTACCAAAGATGGTGTTTGTACTAGAAAGAAAGTTAGATATATTAAAAATGTGCATTTTCTGTGCATTTTTTCAAATATGATTCACCTTTCTTTCTTTTCTGTTCAACCCCTCTCCCCCCCAATTATGGTGTCAGTTCATGAACAGATAGAATTTCTGTTCCAAATACATATAATTCAATGGACCAATCATCTAATTGTTCATTATAATTTAGACAGTAATCATTTTTCATCTTTTTTAGGCTGCATATACATTGTTAGATGGCTCTCCTTTGAATAATAAAGGCTACTGATGAATGTCATATTATGAGGTATGATGCAATCATTTCAGCCACAAATGGTATTTGGAAGACTTCACATCCTTATAAAAATTCCTTTTCCATCTGGATTTTGGCACAATAAATTCTCCATGGCAGTACTGAATGCCTTTGACAAGCACATATATATCTTCCTGATTAATTCCTAAATTGATGTTAATAATTACAGACTCATTGGATAGATTTGCTGTAAAAGTTTATTCATTTTTTTGTCAAGGAATCTTGTAGAATTTTAATATGTTAATGAAATATTCCTTATTTGAGGAGAACCTTTAAGGATTCTTCCTGCTCTTTCAAGTCAAGTAGTACTACCTACATGTTTCTCCATTTCCTTCTCTGCTTTCCTTCTTCTCTGCCCTTCTTTGTTTTCCTCTTTTACTCTCATTTCTCTAAAGTCAACCAATAACAAACACATTCTTTATAGCTTTCAGTCAATATGTTGGTGTAAAATTACATTCTGTGATAAGGAATAATTTGTGAAAGTCTATCTACTTTTATGAATACATTTCATACATTGTATAATTTTCTAATTCATATATTCTTTTTCATATGGTGTTGATAATGATTAGGAAATAATCTTAGAGTTATTTATGTTCTATTGATCATTTAGTGGTATGATATTTCATTTGCTTATGGTTTTTGTTATATTTTTCCTTACTAATATTCTCCATAAAATGATCTCTTAATGCTTTTAGAGATTTTGCTATCCCTTATAATGAATTTCTTTGGTGTCTACTTGGTAAAAAGTATGCTGTAAAATGTTTAACAATTGGATCTTGATGAAAGAATTATGCGATTTAAAATTCTATCTACATTATAAACATTTCTCTATCACTTTCTTAAGCCTGGACAATAAGCAAAACAATAAATCAAGAACTGGCTTGATTTGCAGATTTCCAGAGCTTAAATGTTCATGTTGAAAATTTGTCAATCGGGAGCAAAAATAGCATTGTATAGTCTGGGGTCCAATTGAACTTTTTCAACATTTCCCTCCAAAAATTTTAAAATAAGTCCCCAAATAAAATGTTGTATGGAAGAGCCAACAAAAAGTCAGAGAAAGACATTTTTCTAATCTAAGACAATTTAGGAGGTGTATAAGAGAAGTCTATAACACTAGGGTGTTAATGGTCTTAATGGAAGGGGAACATCATCTGTGGGCCTTGGAAGTAGCCTTGATAGTAGCAATAGTGGTGGCAGCAGCAATTTCAGGAGCTCCCAGAGCTGGTAAAGGGATTGGATAACTCAAATTTTATATATAGTCCTTTGTTGTGATGGGGTACAGCTGGCACTGATCGGGAAATTTATTCTGGGTTGACATTTCCAGATGAAAGGAAGCACTGGTAGTCAGTCACAAGGATCCAAGGGCTATGGTCATGGTTCCAAGACCAAGAAAGTACTAGATTTTGGGGTTATTTTTGTGGCTATAGAAGAACAAAGGGCATGTTCATAGATACAAGGCCAAGAGAAATCCTAGTACTTGTGGCTGTAGGGGAACAGAGGATTTCTGGGTAAAGATCAGAGCACAGACATGGAGAAAAGTGACCACAACTTTCCTAGGACCTTTGGAAACACTGAAAACTTGTACTGAAACCCCCAGATCTGAAAATAGTAGCACAAAAACCCCCAAAGGTTGACACAGTGCTTCACTACCCTTAGGTAAGCAAAGCCAAAGTCCAAAATGAAGAAATAGGCTAGAAAAATGAGAAAACAATAACAACAAAAACTTGACCATGAAAAGCTACTGTAGTAGCAGATAAGGTCAAGACATTGTCAAGGTCAAAAGTTAGAAGTCAAAATATAGTAGAAAACAACAATATAAAAATACCTACAAAGAAAACCTCAAGGGAAAATGGTAATTAAACCCCAAACCAACAAGAATTCCTAGAAGACTTAAAGAAAGAGATGAGTGGTAGGTGAAATAATTGGGAAATGAAATGAGACTGATGTAATAAAATTACGAAAAGAGAATTAATGGTTTTTTAATGATACACAAAATATGCCCCCCTTATATCACCCAAAAAAAAACAATTGTCTTAATGATAAAAGAGGGACAAAAATCTAGTGACAAAAAGATCTTCTTAAAAAGAATTAGAAAAATGGAATAAGAGGTACAAGAATCCACTGAAGAAAATAATTTCTTAAAAATTGGAATTGGGGAAGTAGAAGCCAACAATTGCAAAGAGATTATAAGAAAAAAGTCAAAAGAAAAAATAAAATAGAAGAAAATATGAAATAAATCATCAGAATAATAATTGCCTTGGAAAATAGAGTAAAGATAATTTAAGAATTATTGGACTACATAAAAGCTGTGATGAAAAATGTCTAAATAGTATATTTCAAGAAATTATGAAGGGAAACTGCCCTGATATTCTTAGATCCAGAGGATAAAATAGAAATGGAAAAATCCATTGATTGCCTCCTGAAAGAGATCCCCAAATGAAAACTTGAGGAATATTATAGTCAAATTCTAGAGCTTGCAGGTCAAGTAGAACATATTGTAAGCAACCAGAAAAAAAAACATATCAAATACTGTGGAGCCACAATCACCTTCCACTTTAAAGGATGACAAAGCTTGTAATATAATATTCCAAAGGCCAAAACAGCTAGGATTACAACCAAAAATAAGCTACTCAGGAAAACTGAGAATAATCCTTCAAAGGGGTCAGTGGGTTCAAACCTTGCTCTTTTTGGAATTGGCTCAAATAGGGAAATTCTACACATATGTTTACATGTGCACAATATATTTACATGTGTGCACATATGTTTATATGTGTAATATTTGTATTGTACACATATATTTGTGTGTATGTATCTATATATAATTATATGTGCACAATTTACCTAATCAAACCATATATATATATATATATATATATATATACACACACACACACACACACATATACACACATACATATATCAATTTGGCATAGAAATCTATCTTACCCAATAGGAAAATAAGAGGGGAAGGATTTAAAAGATTTTTCTGGGCATTCCAAAGGGGAGAGTGGATTAAGTGAGCCAATGATCATAAACAAGACAGACTTTTGAGGATAAACAGGGTAAAAAGAGAAAGAAGGATATTCAGAGGAAAATGGGATAGAGGGAAATGAAGGTCATATCTCTGAGTGTGAATGGGATAAGCTAACTCATAGAATGGAATCATATAGCAGAATGGATTGGAAACGAGAATCTAACAATTTGTTGTATGCAAAAGACACTCTTGGAGCAGAAAGACACAGTGTTGAAATAAAAGGCTAAACTAGAGGAGAGTTTACTATGCTTTAGCTAAAGTGAAGAGGGCAGGAGTGGCAATCATTACTTCAGACAAAGCAAAATTAGATCTAATTGAAAGAAATAATCACGAAAATCCTATTTTATTAAAAGGTACCATAGATAATTAACTAATATTAAAAATAAATTACAACAAGATTCCTTGATAATGGCCTCATTTTAAAAATACATAAAGAACTGAGTAAGATTTATAAAAATAAAACCTACTCCCATTGATAAATGGTCAGAGAATATGAACAGACTGTTTCCAGAAGAAGAAACCAAAGCTATTTATAGTCATATGAAAAAATGCTCCAAATTGCTACTGATTAGAGAAAGGCAAATTAAAACAATTCTGAGCTACCACTTCATACCAGTCAAAAATGACAAGTGTTACCAGGGAACAAGGAAAATATATACATTAGTGAACTATAGGTGGAAAAATGAATTGGTCTAGACATTCTGTAGAAAAATCTGGACCTATGCTCAAGGAGCTATAAAACTGCATGCCCTTTGATCTAGGAATACTACTATTAGGGCCATATTCCAAAGAGATAAGAGAAAAAAGGAAGAGTGTTTATATGTAAAAAAAGAGTAACTTTGTGATGGCAAAAAATTAGAAACTGAGAGAATGTTCATTGGTTGTGGAATGACTGAACCAGTTGGAGCATGTGATTGTGCTAGAGTATTAGTGCGGCATCAGAAATGTCATGGGGTTTCAGATGCAAACAAACAAAACATGGCAAAACCTCTATGAACTGACACAAAGTGAAGTGAGAGGAACTAGGAGGTCATTGTGCATAGTAACAGCAATGTCATAATGATGATCAATGTGAAAGACTTGGCTACTCTGATTAATACAGAAAATTCCATCCAATCAAAACCATTCCAAAGAACTCATGGAAAAAAAACAAACACTATCCACCTTCAGAGAGAGATTGATGAATTCTGAGAGCAAATTGAGGTATAATTTTCTTGCTTTCTTTTGCAATATGCCTAATATGGAAATGTTTTTCTGTGATTTCATATGTATAAATGATATCTTGTTTATAATTTCAAATGTGTAATTGGGTAGTGGAAATGGGAGAAAATCTGGAATTCAAAACTTTTAAAAGAAAAGAATGTTAAAAATACAACATATTAAAAGAGTAAAAAGATCATTTGTCTATTAGTTCTGACAAGCTGGTCCAAGATGGCTCTTACATAGTATCACACTTCAGTTGCATCTGATATGTTAGGTGGTTTATCTTCCTAAGAACTATTTCTATCTTTTCAGGTGTCATTTGAAAGACTGAAATGTTCAAAGGGTATCTTTCTTTTGTAATTGCTGATGAGGATAACTTGTTATAGACAACAACAAATTCATTCCATTTTACTTCTACTTGTTGTCTTCCTGCCAGTTTCATCTATAAATGCTCCTGTGATGGTATGGCTCATTTTGATCTCATGCCAAGCTTTCTTTAGACTTGTTTTTCACTTTCATGCAATTTGTTTTATATAGTGGTACTGATCATAATTCTTCTAACAAATTTCTCATATTTATAGAGCACTTTAAATTTTTTGTTATATATATATGGAGATGCACATACTTTTCCACACATGTGTGTTTATAAATATATATTTTTGGGTTCATGTGTGTACAAATACACACCCAACTTTGATAAGATGAACTTCATCTCTTCACACCCTAATTTCTAAATTTTAGATCCATTTTTCTCTGACATCTCAGAACCAAAGCCACAGGATTGTATCTCAGTATTTTTCATGTCAGGCCAACATGTGACCATCTCATTATCAAAGAATGACCAGCCATCACAATTTATCAATTCTTCCTTGTCTGCCCAAACTAGACCTCAAATTGACCACTGATTTTGTCTAGCCCTCTCCTTTTTCTATAAATTTACACATCCTGCCCACCCAAGGCTGGAATGAGTTATTATTACATTTCTGATAGAAATCCCTCCCTTATCTCTATATTCCTTCAATTCAAGTGTCAATTCCTCTGAAATTTTTCCTGATTCTCCTAGTTAGAAGTAATTCATTCCTAATATAATCTTCCTGGTCATTTAATTATTTTCTAATTTTACTCTAGTTCTTTGTAAATTGTCTTACCCCGTGCCCCACTCAACTAATTTTTTAAAAAAGTCTTGAAAGTAAAAAGCTATCTTTTTTATAATTAGTACCTAGAACCTACTACACATTTCATAGATGATTATTGAATTGAATTCATTTAGCTCTTACAATAGATACAGCTAGATTCTTCAAATCTTTCAAACAAGTTTTTGCCAGAATTACAGAGTCTAACAATGCACTTTCATTCCAATGGCCATTCCAGTTAGAGACAGCTCCAAGTTTTTACATATACTGAACTAAAATCTTGTTCACTGTAACTTCCAAACATTGCTCCTAGAAAACTATCTTCTGGTCAAAAAGCATAAGTCTAACATCAACATAGATCTCTTCAATGAGACAACCCATTAAATATTTGAAGACAAAGATGATATCATACTGATCTCAGTGGTGCCTGGTGCTAGGAATTGGATAAATGCTATATCTGGTACAGGTGAAGCATACTTCAGGCAGAATGCAGGGGTTGGAGGTTATACAATCCCTTTTTATGGTCCCTGTATTTCTAAGAAAACAATATAAATTTTGTCATTCATAAAATGCTGTTTAGTTATATGTAACTTGAAGTTCACCAAAATTTACTAGTTTTGTTTACATTAACTCTTCCCCCTCCAGTAATCATGACTCCCTCTCCAGTATTTATGATGTAGACTTTTCTTAACATAAAAAAGAGTATTACATTTATTTCCATCAAACCTAGGAAAGGCAACAGTAATCACAAGTCATTCTGGTTTCATCAAGAACAAGTCACACTCAACTAATCTTATTTCTTTTCACAGGATTATCAAAGGGATAAATCAAAGGAATGTTTTATACACACTCACCTGAATTTAGCAAAACATTTGACAATATCTCTTACCTTCTTCATGTGTGAAAGATATAGTGAGATGGATTGGACATAACGTTACGTGGATACAGAAATAGCAGAATGACTAGACATAAGGAGAATATAATAATGAGTCTCTATGTGGTATGGTGGACCAAAAAACAACTAGTATAATTTTAAAATGTATGGTAATTAGAATAATAATGCTAAGGGTTAGGGAGATGACTATCTGTGCTGTATGATTATGGTCAGTCTACATCTGAAGGATCATATTCAGTTAATTATAGGAGGGACATTGATAAACTATGGAGTTCTTGAGACAAATGACCCTAATAATGAAGAGCCTTAAAATTATGCCCTAGGAGGATCAGTTAAAGGAATAAACAGTTCAAGCTGCGGGCGGGGGGGGGGGAATGTTTATGTGGGAAATTATAACTATCTTCAATTTTTTTGAGGTTGCAATGTGGAAGTGGGATTAGACTTTTCTATTTGCCCCCAGAAGAAAGATCTAAGAATAACTTGAGACGGTTCCAAAGAGATAAATTTAGGTGTGGAGTAAAGGAACACTTCATAACAATTAAAACTATTAAGGTAGAGGATAGGTTGATTCAGGAAATAATTGGCTTCTCTTCTCTAGAGATCAGAAGTAAAGGCTACAGATAGGTTGGTTATGCTGTAAATGGGACATTTTTCCTCCCATAGGAGTTACATGGATTCTGAGTCAGTTCTCATCTGACTCTTGAGTTTCTATGCTTTCATTTTATTAGTTTCACTCCTGTTACCATTTTTCATGTCAATAAAATTTTTTAATATTTATTTTCTGATATTTTTAAATCTACATTTTCTTTCTTCCTCACACCATTCCCTATCCTCTCCCCAAGAAGGCAGGTAATATATTATAAGTTTTGCATATATATTATTGCATATGTTTCCATGTTCATCAAATTGTAAAAGACACATATTGCTTATTCTAGAGAAAAATTCGTGGAGGAAATAAAGTAAAGAATGATATGCTTCAATTTGCATTTGGATGCCATCTGTTCCTTCTATGGCAATGCATATCCTTTTTTGTCATGAGTCTTTTGAAATTGCCCTGGATCCTTCCTTTTTGATAATAGGTAAGTCATTCACACCTGGTCATCATACATTATTGTTGTTGCCGTGTATAACATTCTCCTTTTTCTGTTCACTTCACTTTGCATCACTCTGTGTAAGTCTTTCCAGGTTTTTTTGTGATCATATTCTTATGGCACAATAGTATTCCATTACAAGTATATACCACAACTTCTTCATTCATTTCTCAGTTGATGGAGATCCCACTCCCACTGTTATGAGTTGAAATCATGTTAGGTAGCACTTAATATCTAATGGTATTAGCTTCCCCTCTAACATTTGTGCTATACAGAGATTTGTAAAAGCATGTCATTTATGACTTCAAACATGTTATTGATTAAAGTTTTGAAATCATTAGAGCAAAGGTTAGCTCCCCAGGAGACACCACAAAAACATTTCTCCAGAATGACATCAATCTAGTAATATGTTTTGTCTCCATTATTTGTCATCATTATCCCTACACGTCCTGAGCATCAAGCCTACCTCTTCATTGTTAATCCATTCATTCAGTGAAAGTTTATTATTATTATTCTTGCCTACAGCATAATTTTTTCAAAGCCTTCTTTTTTGGTTGGAACATTTTTGTTAGCTTCAGCTCACCCTCAGCTTCACCTTCCTGACACTATTTTTTAAAGTTCATGCCACTATTTGTACACACCATCTGTTACATACCATTACTTCTGTCTTTTGAATATGATTTTTAAAAAATTTACCCATATGATCAGTTTCTTTAGACATTTTCCTCTTTACTTATTTATTAATGATGAGGAATAGGGTGCTACTAAGAAAAATCACAAGAAAAATGAGTAAAAGAACTAAATTACAGTGGCTATAGAGTTTCTTTCAAAAAATTAAGTTCATGTGAATGGAAAACAGAGGAGACAGGAAACCAGGCATTTTGGCACAAAACAACATTAAAAAACATTTGCTTCAAGACAAGTTTTGGCATTTCTGTAGTATATCCCATAGTTCATAGAGGACATAATTTTATTTTCTGTGCCGGCAGATTTATTAATTCAATTAACATTTATTAAGTGCCTGTTATGTGCCAGATACTGCCCTAAATGCTCTATGACCTTCCAGAGAGGGCTGCAAGTTAGCCTGTTAAAGTGGTTCTCCATATGCTGCAAGCAGTAGCTGAAGTGCTTGGGGGGAGGAGGGGTGGAGAGAGAGAGAGAGAGAGAGAGAGAGAGAGAGAGAGAGAGAGAGAGAGAGAGAGAGAGAGTTTATTATTTCTCAGAATTTGTTTTAAAAAATATCTTCTTGACAAGGTAAAAGTATTTGATCCATTTTAAATTTCTTGGCATCCTCAGTAGCCCTAGGGTTTTTTAGTTTTCCCATAATATTCTATAGTAGACAGGTTAACTCACATGAGTAGAAGCACAGAATGATTGTCTCTAGCCTAAAATAAGGAGTGATATCACTATTGGTAGCATGGAAGGGGCTGAAGCCAGAGCCAAATTCATTACTTCTTAGTATGCAATGTCAATTCTCCAGGTTAAAAATAGTCCACTCTAATGTCCTTTAATGGAATAAAGCTTCAATGGAGCAATAATGGAAAACAAATTGTATGGGGCTCTAACCCAATTGAGTGATTGCAATTCGCATCTGTGCTCTCATGAAGTTCATTGTCGATTTGAATTTGACAAATACCAGCAGAATGATGTCAAATGCGGGTCCCTCTTGGCAGATGTGACTGATAGCTGTCAAAAGCATTGACAGATGGGGACTGTCTTTTAGAAGAAACATGATTCATAGACCTCATTACAAGCAAACGGATGGCATATTCAGGAAAGAGTTGGATCTATGTGCATTTATTCTCTGAGAGGCCAACAGGGAATACACTCATAAAAATGACCAAGTCAATCTCTTTACCTACTGTATCCAATTATCTCTTCTCTGTCTACTGTACCTCTTGCCTGCCTAAAAGCTGGGTCACCATGTCCCACCAGCTATAAGATCGGCATAACCTAGAGTATGGTATAACTGCCTCTCCATTTATCCTATTTATTGCTTTTCACCATATCTGCTTATTGATTTTTATTAGTTTGTTTTGCAAATTACTGCAACTGTCCAGAATTTAGGAAATGGTGTATTGTTAGATATATTTTGCCCAAGAGGATTGGACAATGCCTAGGGTTCTTTTTCCACTGTGAGTTATTATCTTTTCCTCCAGAGTAGATATGTGACCAGATATTCAAGGACTCATATCATAGATCACAAAGCTGTCTAAAGAGGATGGCGACTGGGAAGGTACATGGAAGGATGGGGATGGGGGATACAAAAATATTTATTTCTGGCTCATGTCCTAGGACGAGAGTCTTTCTGAATAAGGGTTTATGCCCAGAAAACTACTTTTCTATTCAAAATCTTCCTAATCCTATATAACTAATTGTAGGAAGTTAAAAACAACCTCTTTGCTCTCTGCAACAGTAGAAACACCCTAATATCAAGTAGACTTAGGCGATGGGTACTGTCCACAGAGCTCCTAGATCTGTCAATCATCAGGACTAACTTGACATTAAAAATTAGGGAGAAAGAGGCTTCTGTGCCCTGATATTGTAACATCTCCTATTTCAATGTTCTCCCAGTCAGAATGACTCATTTTTTCCAGGTAGACATGTTATGCCTTCTGAAAGAATGTGCTGATCTCTGGAACATGTGAAAAGTTTGACTTCTGGATCCCTGATTTAACTTGCCCTCCATGAGCATTTGATGAACAACAGTTCTAAGTTCCTGTTACATTGTAATGGGTAGACATTTTTAAAAATGCAATGAGCAACTCTCTCTGTTCATGTGTCTTTTTAAATAATTGCTGAGTTCCATTTATTGAAATAAAAGTCAGACATATCTGACCTTAAAGGTTTTTTTCTTTCCTGTGAGTCTCATGGGATCATTTTCAACCAGATTGTCATCTCTTTAATATTCACCACATACACAGCTGCAAGGATTTGGAGCTTTGTGCCCATATTAATAATTAGTATTTAGAGGAGCTGTGATTTTTTTGGTGTGGTATTCCTTCCTTCCATTCTTTTAGTTCTTTCTATGACCAGCTTAGTGGTTAGGCTCTTCAAGATTTCTGTGATGAATCCACTGGTGAATAAAGAAAAGATAGCACTTTAATGATAATCATATTGGGAGTATATTGTGAGCTTTCTTCACCTCTACAATCTTAAGTTCACAACAAAAACTAAAAATACTTTTCATATTTATGGATTCTGAGCTATTCAAAATATTTTATATACACCATTCATTTTCTTTTATCCTGTAAGCACCTCTTTAAAGTGAGGAAGGAAAGTATTATTATCCTCACTTTATAGCTGAGGAAATAGAGGCAGAGTGAAATTAAGAAATTTGCATATTATCCCACAAGGAAGAGCAAGACTAGAATTAGAACGCCTAGATTTAGTCTAATCACCTTTATATTGGGCCATAAAATTACATACTTTTCTAACTTTTTTCTGAGGTTAGCATGCAGCTATGGACAAAGGGATGCTTGATAGTGAATGGCAATCCACTTTTGGATAGTTTATAACAATGCTTTAATATTTAGTTAACTGTAAAGTAGAAATAGCTTACATATAGCAGTGAAGTTCAGAGGAATTCCTGGCCAACATAATACATCCCCCAATCAGTTTAATGACCTTGTTGTGTATAAACACCTTTGTTAGAAAGGAGCACCTCTATCAAAGCTAAAGCAGAATCCTAATATCTTTCTAAGAGTATATGGTGATTTCCTCTAATGATTTTCCCAAGCCTAGGGATGGGCATATTTTAATGGTTGGTTGACTGATGTCCAAAAGGATGAACTGGATTGTTACTGGAACAAACTCCTCCTCCACCTACCTTGTCAGTTCATATAAAACAACTTTCCAGTCTTTCTTTTTTTTAACCCTTACTTTGTAGTTTGCACATGGGTGTCACAAAGAGGAAAAGTAAGTAAGGGATGGTGAGTTATAGTTGAGGCATGGGACAAGGGAGAAAAACTTACCTAGGAAAGCTTGAGACTGGAATTTTAGACCCCTAAAATCCTAGCCTTTGCCTTTGTGTTCCTTTTTCTAAGCACAGGCAGGTTTTCTTCACCTCAGACTTGTATAGCTTAACATCTCAGCAATTATCAAGACAAGTTATGGATTTCTAGACCTAGTATCAAATGACTTTCCTCCTCTACCTTCTGGTAATTCTTTCAGTGGTCCACCTCCTGGAGAGAAATGCTGTTATGGATATCTGCTTCTGCTCATCTGGTGCTAGACTCTGGAACTCAGAAGTTCTCAAATTCAAGACTACCTGCAAGGTAAACAAGATTGAGAAGTTCATTGGTATCTTTGTGGTCTCAAACTATTGACCTCACTTCTCTGGGCCTTTCCTTTCTCAAATGTAAAATAAAGAAGTTAGAGAAGATGACTTACAATGTCCCATCTAAATCTTTATCTAGTACTCAGTCCTCAGGGATTGGTTTCCCATTCTACCAAAGAGACAGTTGAACCAGATCAAATGTGTCAAATCCATAACACTCCTGAGTGTGGTCTCTACCAGATTAAAATGTAATTGGAAAATATTTAACAAAATAAATAAAAATTCAATAAATAGATAATATTTTACTTTAAAATTAAGGATATATGTTCCTCAAGATCCTTTCATAGAGATTGGTGGACCTTATTTCTATTTGAGTTTGAAACCACTCAGTTAGATGACTTCTAAAGTTCTTTCCAATTCTACACCAATCCTCCTACCCTCAGTGCCTCAGTTTCCTCATCTGTCAAGTTAAGTAGTTGGACTAGATGATCATTAAGAATAGTATTGAGTGTGAAAGGAGCAGAACCAGGAGAATATTTTACACAGAGACAGACACACTGTGGCACAATTGAATGTAATGGACTCCTCTACTATCAACAATGCAATGATGGAGGGACTTATGAGAAAGAAAAACAACTGCTTGATCCCATGGTTCGATGGAGATGTGTTGGGGATGGAGGCTCTAAATGATCAC
The DNA here is from genome assembly GCF_016433145.1 of Gracilinanus agilis. NCBI lineage: Eukaryota > Metazoa > Chordata > Mammalia > Didelphimorphia > Didelphidae > Gracilinanus > Gracilinanus agilis. The sequence goes on from NC_058132.1 coordinate 160,904,157, forward strand.
CCTAATGCAAATATTAATAATATGGAAATATGTCTTGATCAATGGCATATGTAAAACCCAGTGGAATTGCTCATTGGCTATTGGAGAGGGGTGGGAGGAGGGAAGGGAAAGAATATGAATCATGTAACCATGGAAAAATATTCTAAGTTAATTAAATAAATTTAAAAAAAGAATGGTATGGGCAAAAGCAAGAATGATGTAGACACCAGAGAGAGATTGTAGATAATTATTTTGACTTCATCTTCTTAGCATTGACTGTTTCTAAATTTGCCTTAGTTTTTTGTCTTGTTTTTAATTACAAGGAACAGTACTCAAGATAGTATACAGTGTCAGTGTTATAGAAATAACCTTTAAAAATAAAGAGTAAAAACTTCCTATCCAGTGGAAGTCTAGATAGAACATTAGTCTTGGAGTCAGGAATTCCTATCCCCAGCTGTGCAATCTTAGAAAAATCGTTTAACCTCTTTCAACCTCTATTTCCTATCTGTAAAATTCAGACAATCATAGAACCTTCCTCACAGGATTATTGGGAAGATAAAATGCTCTGAAAACTTAAAATGATACTAAAATTGCTATTATTGTTATTATAATGTGCTCTAAATTGAATGAAACTGCTTGGGAAAATCATAATTCCAAACAGCCATAGCTGTTGTAAGGAAGAAAGATAAAGCAGTTTTCAAAACAATTCAAATTCATCATCCCCAAATTGACCTAAAGAAAGGTTTGGAGGCTGGTTTATTTGGAGAGTGAGTCTGCCTACATATATTTATATCTGGTTTCAGCCTTCTGTCTTACCCTGCCCATTTAGTCTCAGCTTAGGTTATTATTTGGGAAGATCACAGCACCCATGCCCTCCATATGTCAACAGGCCAAAAGGTAGATGTGTGTAGGCTGTGTGTCACAAGAGTTACTGGAATGATTCTTCCTATCCAGAGTTCAAAACAGAAAAGAACCTGAAGGAGACAATAAAGTCAATAGAGGTACTTTATGTATTCTGAAAGGAAGTCAATGGAATATTATTTCTCTAAGAACATCTCTGATGATGATGCTGATAATCATTTTAAGCAGCTCTATTCATCTACCTAATAATGATTTATAGACCCATTGAAAGGCCTTTGAACAAGAGTAACTCCAGCTGTCAAAACTCCTCAGGGAGCCCATAATAAAGTCTAAACCACAGCCACCTCCAAGTGGGAGAAGACAGAAATGAATTCCTGCTTAGTTGGGAAAGAAGGAAATAACAAACACCCAGAACCAGAAACCTGGACTTTAGTCATCAGAGATACAACCAACCATCCTGGCCTTTGGAGATAGATCTGTCAAAACTGCAAAATTGGATCTGTTCTCTTTGGTAAAGCTTTTGACCAAACCTAGACTGAGTTTTCAGGGCTTTGGCCACAGTCCTCAAAGCCTTCTGCAGGAGATTAATTGATACCCCTTTTTTGGCAGGAAGGAATATGACCCAATCAAGTAGCTAAGAAACAGTGATTGGATTTCAGTTATCTGGTCAAGTATCATTAAGTGGGCTTTGCCCTGCCCAGTGGAAACTTCATTTAGAAGTGGAAGGACTTATGGAACAGAACTGCCTAATTGGCCAAACATTTTGGTCCCATTTGGGGTTCTAGTAAAGTTTCTGCCAACCATAAAGCTTATTGGTCTGAGGACCAAGTTCCTCAGGGAGCCATTTCTATGACTGCTTAACTAGGTCACTCACAATAGCTTTTGAGTCATTCCCTGGATAGGAATGAGGGCACACTGTGAATTCAACAGAAATCACAGGCTCATAATTGAGATTGATAGTACACTTGGTGAAAACCATTTCTCCTAGGGGAGTTTGTATTTGTGAGTTGGACAGCTTGTGTCTCTGAGGTTCCTTGAGGGATAGGAACCAAACAGTGTTACATTTACTGAAATATAAACCAATTAGTCGAACTTAATAGTTAACAACAGGCAAAACATAGTATTTGTGTACATGGGATATATATATATATATATATATAAAAGATCAGCATTTCTAAACTCCATTGCCCAGGACCCTGGTGCTCTAGAAGGTGGTAATACGGATTCAGAGAGAAGTTGGGGACATTAGCAATATCTTTCTCCTTAAAACATTAACCATGAAATTAGCTATGTGCCAAAAGGACTTATTACTCATAGCATTTTTATATGAAATTAGAGACTTAATTACCTTTATTTAGCTCCTCATTTCCCCAAACTCCATTATTTTAGGCACTTCCAGTTCCCTGTGATTAGAATTTATGGATTCTGTCAATATATTTAAAGCTCCTAGTTATTCTATTGCTGAATACATTTTGGGAAATGCTGATATAGATTATATATAGTATATTATATAATGCTTCCATAATTGGAAAGATCCTTGATTTTCTTGGTGTGAGTGCACACTGTTTTGACACAGATTGCAATCACCTTGCTTTAGTAAATAGCCCTTAAGGATACTATTTTATTATTAAACATAATATTTAGGGAAAACATAATATACATGCATTGCATACATAAGTATGTAATATATATGCATATATGAAAAATACACTTTGCAAATATGTATTTTATAGAGGACATTGAATTGAATTCAACAAACATCTATTTGGCACATGGGCAATAATAATAATATATTCATATTGTACTACAGTTTTACAAAGTTCTTAATGTATATAACCTCATTTGACTTCACAACAACATTTTTTTCAGCCTAGCTTCATTGTTTGATTTTTTTGATGCAAGAAATTTTATTTTCCCAGTTATGTGTAATAGTTGTTTTCGACATGCATTTCCCAAAATTATAAGATACGAACTGTCTTCTTTCCTCCCTCTTGTCTTGGATATGGTAAGCAATTTAATCTGTGCCATACATGTATTATCAATCAAAAAACACTTTCATATTGGTCATTTTTGTAAGAACACACTAATACAAAATCAAAACTCCCAAATAAAACCATTAATAAACTGATGTGACAGATAGTATACTTTGATTAGCATTCATTTGACTCCAACTGTTCTTTCTCTGGAGGTAAATAGCATTCTCCATCATAAGTCCTTCAGGATTGTCCCAGATGATTGCTTTGCTGAGAGTAGCTGTCTTTCACAGTTGATCATCATGCAGTATTGCTGTTACTGTGTACAATGTTCTCTGGGTTTGGCTTATTTCCCTTTGCATCAGTTCAAGTAGATCTTTCCAGCTTTTTCTAAAATCATCCTGTTTATCATTTCTTATAGCACAATAGTATTCTATCATTAACATATGCCACAATTTGTTTAGCCATTCCCTAATTGATAGACATTCCCTCAATTTTCAGTTCTTTGCCACCAGAAAAAAAAAAGCTGTTTTAAGTGTTTTTGTATAAGTAGGTCCTTCTCCATTTTTTATGTTGTCTTTGGAATACAGATCCAGTAGTGGTATTACAGGACCAAAAGGGTATACACAGTTTTAGACCCCTCTGGACATAGTTCCAAATTGTCTCCAGAATAGTTGGATCCATTCACAACTCCACCAATAATGCATTGATGTCCCAATTTTGCCATATCTTCATCATCATTAGGGATGAGGTGGTACCTCAGAGTTGTTTTAATTTGCATTTCTAGAATCAAGAATGATTTAGAACATTTTTATGATTATTGATAGCTTTGATTTCTTCTTTTGAAAATTACTTGTTCATATCCTTTGTCATTCTTATAAATTTTACTTAGTTCTCTATAGATTTGAGAAATTAGACCTTTATCAGAGAAATCTGTTATAATTTTTTCTCCATTTTATTGTTTCCCTTCTAATCTTGGTTACATTGGTTTTGTTTGTATAAAAGTGTTTTTTTAATTTAGCATAATCAAAATGATTAATTTTATATCTTTCAATGCTCTCTATTTCTTGTTTGGTCATATATTACTCCCTTTTCCAAAGTTCTGCCAGGCAAACTATTCAATGTTTTCCTAATTTACTTAGGGTATCACTATACATAAATCAAATACCCATTTTTATCTTATTTTAGTATGGGGTTTGAGATGTTGGTCTATACCTAGTTTCTCCCATATAGTTTTCCAGTTTTCCCAATAGTTTTTGTCAAGTAGTGAATTCTTATCCCCAAAGCTGGGATCTTTGAGTGATGCTAGATTGCTAAGGTCTTTTATACCCATTCTATTCCATTGATCCACCATCCTATTTCTTAGCTAGTACCTGATTATTTTCATGATTACTACTTTATCATACAGTTTGAGATCTGATATCGCTAAACCAACTTCCTTAGAATTTATTTTCATTAATTACTTTGATAGTCTTGACCATTTGTTCTTCCAAATGGATTTTGTTATTTTTCTAGTTCTTTAAAATAATTATTTGGTAGTTTGATTGGTATGACACTGAATAAATAAATTAATTTAGGTACAATTGCCACTTTTATTATATTAGCTTGGTCTACTATGAGCAATTAATATTTTTCAGTTGTTTAGACTGACTTTATTTGTGTGAAAAGTGTTTTTTAATTGTGTTCATATAATTCCTATATTTGTCCTGGAAAGTAGATTTTCAGATTTTGTATAATGTCTACAGTTATTTTAAATGTAATTTTTCTATCTCTTGCTGCTGAACTTTGCTCATAATATATAAAAAGGTTAATGATTTACACGGAGTTATTTTATAACCTGAAACTTTGCTAAAATTATTTCAACTAGTTTTTTAGTTGATCTCTAGAACTCTCTACGTATACCATCATATCATCTGCAAAGAGTGATAGTTTAGATCCCTTATTGCCTACTTTAATTCCTTCAATTTATTTTCCTTTCTTATTGCAAAAGTTAGCATTTATAGTACAATATTAAAAAGTAGTGCTGATAATGGGCTTCCTTGTTCACCTCTAATTTAATTGGGAAGACTTCTAACATCCTTATTACAGATGATACTTGTTGATAGATTTACGTAGATATTACTTATCATTTTAAGGAATGTTCCATTTATTTCTGTGCTTTTAATAGGAATGGGTACTGTATCTTGTCATAGGCTTTTTCTGCATCTATTGAGATAGTCATGTGATTTCTTTTAATTTGGTTATTGATAGGGTTAATTATGCTGATAGTTTTCCTATTATTAAGTGAGCGCTGCATTCCTGGTATGAATCCCACCTGGTCATAATGTATGATCCGTTTGATATATTTCTGTAGTCTCCTTGGTAGTATTTTATGTAAAATATTTGCATACATATTCTTCAATGAAATTGACCTATACTCTTTTTCTGATTTTGCTCTTCCTGGCTTAGATAATAGTACTAGATTTGTGTCAAAAAGAATTTAGTGGGATTCCTTCTCTGCCTATTTTTGCAAATACTTTATATAGTATTGGGATTAATTGTTCTTTAAACATTTGATAGAATTCACTTGTGAATCCATCTGACCATGGGGGTTTTTCTTAGGGAGGTCACTGATGGTTTGTTCGATTTCTTTTTCTGAGGTAGGATTATTTTAAGTATTCTATTTCCTCTCTAGTAATCTGGGAATTAATATTGTTTTGTAAATATTCATTCATTTTGCTTAAATTGTCTGATTTTTGGTGTATAACTGGACAAAATAGCTCCTAATAATTGCTTTTATTTCCTCTTCACTGGTGGTGGGCTTACCTTTTTCATTTTTTATACTAATTATTTAATTTTCTCCTTTCCTTTTTTTTAATCAAATAGTGCTCCACAACAACTCTTTATTGTTAATTATAGTTATAGTACTAATTTTACAGATGAGAATAATAAAAAAATTAGTGAGAGGAAGTAGTTTATTCCTTGACATACAACTTCTAAGTTTAATGCAGTAGATATACTCAAGTACTGCTGACTTCATGTAGCTAGTTCAAGACTTTTTTCAGTTATTCATATCTACTTCTTAGTAAGCATTATCTGGCATTGATTACACACATTTGACAAAAGTCAAATTCCTGTGGAGGGTATGAATTGTTCATCTTTTCTAAAGTTTAGGTCTACATGATAATACTACTTCTTGGATGCCTACAAACTATACTTTTATACTTGAGCCTCTGCCTTTGACTGGGAACTCAACTCTCACCCTGAGACCTGGGGCATCTGATCATTAAGAAGCATTCACCTTCTCTAGCTACATGACCCTTAACTTTTCCCCCTCCCTTCTCCCAATTTTCCAATTCTAGCTCTGAAAATAGTTTTCTCATTTGTAAAATTAGGATTAATACGAAGTTGAGATAATAATACAAATATTTTCCCTCCAGGGTTGTTATGATAAAAGGATTTTATAAATCTCAAAGTGCTCTTACAACTAGTTATTACTGTTACTACACAGACCAGAAACAGATAACATCTAGTAGAACAGTGATGATCTACATCTCACATTAAGCCTACATGTAAACTTCTAAAAATACCAACTAAGAATGTGACTCTATTCCTTAGGATACTTACAACTGCAAGTTAACCAAGGAATAACAACCTTATGTTCCCAACCTAATTTGAAAATTCACGTCCTGAAATCTATATTCTGATCAGGCATGTGAAAGACTATTGTATATGTCATATCAAAATAAACATGTCTTTACCAGCATTCCAGTAACTTTTCATTAAATAATTAACTGATAAACATTCATTAAGATAGCCCATTAAGTTCTGCAGATATTAAAAATACAAAACACAGTAACTGCCCTCAAGGAGATCACAGTCTAAGAAGGGAGACAACATGCAAATAAATAGTCAAAAAAGTTACATATTGGATGAATAGGAAATAATTAAATTAAGGAAGGCAATAGAATTAATAGAGGTTGGAAAAAGCTTCTTGTAAAAGATGGATTTTTGGTTGGAATTTAAAGGAAGTCGGGGGAGTTAATAGATAGAGTTGAAGAGGAGCTAATTCTAAGCATGAAAGACAGCCAGAGAAGATATCCAGAACTGATAGATAGAATACATTGTTTGAATAAAAGCCAAAAGTTCAGTGTCATTGAATTGAAGAGTATATATTAGGGAGTAAGATGCAAGAAGACTGAAAAGGGAGAAGGGGGCTAGGTTATGAGGGGCTTTGGATCGCAAAAATAGGATATTATAGTTGATCCTGGAAGTGATTAGAAGCTATTGGAATTTATTAAATTGAAGATGTGTGTGTGTGTGTGTGTGGGAGAGAGAGAGAGAGAGAGAGAGAGAGAGAGAGAGAGAGAGAGAGAAATTCTCTTTGGTGACTGAATAGAGAATAGATTGGAGAAAGGAGAGACTTGAGTCAGGTATGTCCATCAGAAGGCTGTTGTAATTAATTGTCCAGATGTGAAGTAATGAAGACTTGCTCTAAAGTGGTAACAGTAAAAGAAGAGAGAAGTGAGTATATTCAAGAGAAGTTATAAATATGAAATCTATTAGCTTTGGAAACAGATTGGATTTGAGGGGTGAGAGACAGTGAGGCATCAAAGATGATAGGTTATGAGCCTGAGAGATTGGGATGACAGTATTGTCCTTTCGGTGGGGGGGCAGAGTATAGAGGGAAATAATAAATTCTGTTTTAGATGTTTCATTTAATATCCAGGACCTTGAAATCCAGTTGGAATATTAGAAGTAGCAGAGAGGTTAGATCAGAATAAGTAAATTGAGAATCATTATACAGATGGTTTAAAATCCATGGGAGCTAATGAAATAACCTAGTGAAATAGTATGGAGGGAAAAGAGAAAGCCCAGGAAAAAATCCTGGAAGACACCTAGAGTTAGAGGACATCATCTGGAGGAAGATCTAGCAAAGAAGACTGAGAAGGAGTGGTCACACAGGTAAGAAGAGAACCAGGAGAGTTCCAAAAACCTAAAGAAAAGAGAATATCAAGAAGAAGATGATTAATCTGGATGAGAACTCAGAAAAAAAATTTTAGATTTAGCAATTATAAAAGAACTTGGAGGACAAGGGAGAACATTTTTCAGAGGAATAATTAGGTAAGAAACTGTATGGTAAGGGATTAAGAAGAGTGTGCAGAAAGTGGAGGCACCTCTTCTAGATGGCTTTGTTGAGGCCTTTTTGAGGTCTGATACCAAGAGCAGAAAAAATAAATGATGGAAATTATTGGGAATGGAGGGTCAAGTGAGAATTTTTTATTTTATTTTGTTTTGTTTTTCTGGATGGAAGAGAGGTAGGTATGTTTATAGGCACTGGGGAATGAGCCAGTAGACTGAGAGAAATAAAAAATAACTGATACAATAGTCATAAGAGAGGGGACAGTCTGATGGAGGAGATGGGATGAAATGGTATTGCTTCCACAGATAGAACCATTAGCCTTGGTAAGAATTAAAGCAACTTCATTTCATGAGACCCAGTGAAGGGGAAGAAAGTGGCAGAAGATATCTGGGTGATACATGAAGATGAGAGGGGAAAGGGAAGATCATAGTATACGGGTTCATTTTTTTCTATGAAATATGAAGCAAAGTTCTAAACCAAGGGGGATTAGAACAAAAGAAGGTCACGAGTAGATTAGATGAAATTCAAAAAGCTTTGGAAGAGCTGCTGTGAAGAATGGGATATTGAGTCAATAATGGAGGTATAGAAGGATTATCTAGCAGCAGTGAAGGCCCAGTTGAAGTCGTGCAACTTAATTTTATAGTGGGCATAGAATGGTTTCATTGTTTTCTCCATCTCCATTCAACAACATGTGTGTCTCATTCAGCAACACGTGTCGGAGGAAAAGTGGTAAATGAAGGGAAAGAGACAAAGTTGAGGTTTGGATAGGCATAATTGGTGATATGACAGGAAAGCTAGGAATTAAAGAGAATGAAGAAGGCAGTGTGGAATTGAAAAATAGAGAGATATGTAAAGTAAAGCCTTAATTACCTCAGCAGTACAAACTAAGTGTCTGACCCTAGAGTTTGATGAGACTGTTTTTTCTAAATCTAGATTATTCTCTGATAAAGAACTGTGAGAAATAAGTCACTTCTACTTGGTGCTAATGTCTGATTTTCTCTAGTAGAAATATAGTCTCCTCAGTGAAAAGCTCTTTGTTTATTTTTTCCAAAGCAGATAGTGCTGAGGTCTGCTGAAGAAGTAATAGGTTGGAGAATCTACATTTTAGCTTCATTTTTGTTCTTAATTATCCCCCCCATGGGCAAAATTTTGTTACATAAAATAAGACATAATTACATATAAAGTACTATGCACTCAGAAGTTTCTAATGGTGGTTAAAACAATCAACAAGAATTTATTTATTATTCTCTCTATTCCAGGCATATCTAGAGATTTGAAGGTAAAAAACAATTTAATTAAAAATTTTTAAAAGTTTCTGGTCCCAAGGAATTTATATTCTAAATAGGAAGACAATATGTGCATGAATATAAGATAAATATGATATATATACAACAGATAATTTGGGAGATGAAGATACTAGTAGGTTTGTAATCAAAACAAATCAGTATAATCATCATAGAATTTTTGAGCTGAAAGTCCAATCAGAGTCAATTCAGTTCTCTCATTTGACAAACGAGGAACTGAGGACTCAGAAATTATGAGTGACTTGTCCAAGTTCACATAGATGGTAAGTTTTAATACTAAAGTATGTCTCATGACTCATTTTGACGCTTTGTATAATACTAAAGTTACAAGGAAGCTAAGGCATCATTTAGCCTAAGTCTCTTATCTTATAGGTAAATAAATGGAGACCATGAAAAGAGAAATGATTTTCCAAAATCATGTAGCTAGCATAGCACACAGGAACTTTATATTATACAAAATTATATCTCAGTTCATCTGGCTCACAGCCTCTCCTGCAAAGCTGCTTCTTCTTTCCTCTCCTCCAAAGCTGCCTTCTTCAACAATAAAAAGCAGTTCTAGGAAGCCCTCTGAGATTTACACTTCACACTACCTGTAAATAGTGACTCTTATTTGCAAATAGTCAATGGAACCAAGGTCAATAGGCTTTGACAGATATCACGTGACACTTGAATAATGAATATTAAAATATTGATTTCCAGAAAAGCATCACAGGATGCTAGAATTAGAAAAATTACATAATACAGCCTGAAACCCTCCAGCAATAAACCAATCAGCTAGCATTTATAAAATGTGCCACAGGTACTATATTAAATCCTAGGGATATAAAAGAAGGAAGGGGAGAAAAAAAACAAGCATTTATTAAGTGTCATTCTGGTCCAGGTATTTTGTAAAGGCTTCATAAATATTATTTTATTTGATCTTCATAACAATAGCAAGAGGTGGGAGCTATCATTATCTACAGTTTACTGTTGGGGAAACTAAGGCAGTCAGAGAGCTTGCCCAGGGTCACACAGCTAGTCAGAATCTGAGGCTAGATTTGAACTCATGTCTTCCTAACTCTAGGTTCAGCACTCTCTCATATCTCCAAGCTTCCTTTAGAAGCTAAAGAGGCTGTGGGAATACATTGAAAGAGGACTAACACCTCTAGCTTGAGGGCTTTGGTGTTTACTTGTCACCCAACTCTCACCTTGGCTCCAAGAAGCTGTAGCTTGTTATGGTCACCATCTTGGCAGATGAGCTAAACCAGGTTGAGGGTAATTGGCAGATATCAAATCCATCATTGTGTTAAGGGAGATATCTACCCCAAACATGTGAAAACTTATCTCGGTGGAATGGATGGATAGGAACAATTTGTTCCAATGGCCATGAAGAAGACTGAAGTAGATGCTGTGAAGCACTTATAGCTTGGTCAAATAATAAAAGTGCTGAGGTCATCTATTGAATCCCTGGCCATCACCAGGTAGCTCACCTTTTATCCTGCCTCTGGACTTTGATGAATTTCATGGGAAAAGAGAGTGAGACTGATGGCTTTGTACAATTCTACCTCACTTAAGTCCAACTCAAGGACAAGTTAAGACATCACCCTTGTGATGTCATTGGTCCCCTTCAAAAATGAAGAATGAACAACTGCATCTAAAAGAAACATAATGATCAAATCCTACTTTGAAGGAGATTATACTCTAGTAGAGGAAACAAATGCAAAAATGTATAAACATTATATAAATGTATAAACTGGGGCAATCACAAGAGGGAAGGCAGTTAGATTAAAGAGGCCTGGGTAAGGTTTCTTGAAGACATCGGGAAGAAGCTTGGATAGCTAGAAGGTGAAGATATAGAGGGATAGAATTCTAAGCAAGGGGGATAACTAGTGAAAATACTCAGAGTTGGGAGATGGTCTCATTAGGAAATTATATAAAGGAGGTCAGTATCACTGGAAAGCCAAGTGTGTGGAGGCAAGAAAAGTAGAAGACTTCTTGAGTAAGAAGGGGTTTATGAAAGGGTTTAAAAGCTAAAAAGAGAATTTTATATTTGATCCTGGAGGTGACAGGTATCCATTAATGTTTACTGATTGTGTGTGTGTGGGGGAAGTCATTCTCAGATCTCCACTTTAGGAAGATCACTTTGTTACGTGCATAAAGGATAGACTGGAGTGGGGAAAGATTTACCATAGGTAGACTAGTAGTACAGGTATGAGTAATGAGTCTGCATCAGAGAGTTGGCAGTATCAGAAAAGAGAAAGTACAAATATTTTAAGAGGGTTTTTTTGCATTTTATATTTTTTATTTTTTATTTTTTTTGCTTTTTTTTTAACCCTTAATTTCGGTGCATTGTCTCATAGGTGGAATAGTGGCAAGGGTGAGCAATGGGGGTCAAGTGACCTGCCCAGGGTCACACAGCTGGGAAGTGGCTAAGGCCGGGTTTGAACCTAGGACCTCCTGTCTCTAGGCCTGACTCTCACTCCACTGAGCTACCCAGCTGCCTATATTTTTTTATTTTTAAAAAATATTTTCCCATGTTTAATTGATTCATTTTCTTTCCCTTCCATCTTCCCTCCCTCCTCCTGGAGGTAATAAGCAATTCCACTGGGTTATACAAATGTTATCACTTAATGCTTATTTCCATATTACTCATTTTTGCAGTGGAGCAATCTTTTAAAACCAAAACTCCAAATCATACACCCACATAAACAATTGATAAGTGATAAGTCCTATGTTTTTCTTTTGTGTTTCTACTTCTACAGTTCTTTCTCTCAAGGTGGGTAGCATTCTTTCTCATAAGTCCCTAGGGATTTTCCTGGATCATTATAGTGCTACTAGTAATAAAGTCCTTTATTTTGGATAATGCCACAATGTTTCACTTTCTATGTACAATGTTCTCTTGGTTCTGCTCATTTTATTCTGCATCAGTCCACTGAAGTTCTTCCAGTTCACATAGAAATCCTCTGGTTCATCATTCCTTACAGCACAATAGTATTCCATCACCATCACATACCACAATTTGTTCAGTCATTCCTCAGTTGAGGGATACACCCTTATTTTCCAATTTTTTGCCACTACAAAGAGCATAGCTATAAATATTTTTATACAACATTTTTCATTATTATCTCTATGGATTACAAACCCAGTAATGGTATTGCTGGGTCAAAGGGTAGGCAGTCTTTTAATGCCCTTTGGGCATAATTCCAAATTGCCTTCCAGAATTGTTGGATTAGTTCATGACTTCACCAGCAATGCATTAGTGTCCCAATTTTGCCACATCCTCTCCAACATTTATCATTTTCCTTTAATATCATACTGACCTGTCTGCAAGGTGTGAAGTGATACTTCAAGAGTTCTTTTGATTTGCATTTGATTTTGAATACTTTTTAATGTGATTATTTATACTTTTGATTTCTTTATCTAAAACCTGCCTATTCATTTCCTTTTGCCATTGGTCAATTGGGGAATGGCCTGATTTCTTATACATTTGATTTAGTCCCTTATAAATATGAAAAAGTAGACCTTTGTCAGAGTTTTTTTATATAATTTTCCCCTTTTGTTGCCTCCCTTCTAATTTTGGTTGCATTGGTTTTGTTTGTACAAAACCTTTTAAATTTAATATAAGTAAAATTATTCATTTTACATTTCATAATGTTCTCTATCTCTTGCTTGTTCTTAAATTCCTTCATTTCCCTACTATTCTATATTCATCTAATTTACTTATAATTTCCCTCTTTATATTTAATGTGATTTACCCACTTCAAATTTATCTTGGTATATGGGGTGAGATGTTGATCTAAACCTAATTTCTCCCCTATTGTTTTCCAATTTTTCCCAGCAGTTTTTGAGACAAGAACAAGTGGGTTCGGATTTCTCAAACACTACCTTGCTGGGATCATTTATCCCTAGTATTTTCCATTGATCCCCACTCCTATCTCTTAGCCAGTACCATATTGTTTTGATGATTACTGCTTTATAATGCACATTAAGATCTGGTACTGCCAGGCTCCATCCTTCACTTTTTTTTCCCATTAGTTCCCTTGATATTCTTGATCTTTTCTTCTTCCTGGTGAAATTTGTTGTAATTTTTTCTAATTCTATAAAAAAGTTTTTTGGTAATTTGATAGGTATGGCACTGAATAAGTAAATTAATTTAGATAGGATTTCATTTTTATTATATTAGCTCATCCTACCCATGAGCAATTATTGATTTTCTACTAATATGTTTTTAAAAGTTATTGCCTATGGGAAGTGAGAGACAGTGAGGAGGGGACTGTGATATCCAGATTTCCAAACTGGCTAACTAGGAGGATATTGGTACTCTCAATAATAATGAGGAGAGAAATATAATATATTCAGTTTTTGGCATGTTGAATTTAAAATACATCTAAGACATCTAGCTTGAGATGGTTACTAGTTGAGGATGTAAGATTGGAGGTCTCCCCTTTCTAAGAATGAACAATTAGGGCTGGATAAGTAATCTGAGAGTCAGCTACATGGAGACAATCACTGAATCTCTAGCATTAGCTCCTGATTCCATTCCATTCAAGGAATATTTATTGAGCACCAGCTAGATACTGTGTAGAATCTAGGGGAAGTACTAAATGCCTTTCTTTGCTTTGAGACTTTCATAATTGAGAGGTAGAAGGGGAGATTATTTTTTTTACAAATTCAATGCCAATTCTCCCTTTCCAATTACATCAGTTTACAAAGGTCCAAGACAACTGGTCCATTGCCCATTACTTTTCCCCATCCCCCAAATGTTTGGGAAGTTATAGAAGTGATATAATCATTGTACTGGGCAGAAAAATAAAGTGTAGTAGGAAAATCAATAGACAGATCTTTCCATGTGATTTTAATTACTCTGATTTCATTGGTACTTGAGCCTTCAGGCTGTTTACACCAAAACAGTGGTTGAAACCTAAGTGATAAATGAATATACAAATATGGATTGCCTAGAAAGAGGGAAATCAGGCTATCTTACTAGAGGCAATTGGGAGCAGGCATGGGGAACTCATGCCTGCCCTCCGTCTTGGATGCTAATTGGGACTGTTCTAAATGCTGGAGGAATCCGAGGAGTGACCCAGGAGGTTGGATACATTTAGAAAAGTGAACATAAATCAATGGCCCAGGACCTATTGGGCCCCCATGTTCATTTTCCCTCACCATCATACACCCCTGCCCCCCAACTAAGCATACATAATCACAACAATCATCAAGTAGAAACTAATTACTTAGAAAGTAAGAAGCTCTGGAATGTCTTTTAAAAGAATGTTTGCTTTCATACCAAGGACCAACATTTTCTAAGATTCCAGAGTAGGATAAACCAAAATGATATTATTCTCTTCCATGTTGCTATCACATAAAAAAAACCTATGGCAAATTAGGTAAAAACATCTGTACATATGTGTTCCCCACCAAGTCAGTCACAACTCTCTAATTGCATACACTACCTTCCCAGAAGGATTCCTGCTTGTGTTTTTAATAAAACAACTGAGCTGCATCTCAAATTTCCTTGTGGTCATGAAAAATTCATTGCTCTTGTCCTCCTCAGTGTTGACTGGTATGTTCAGTCAATGAAAAATCTTCTATAAGCTATGAAAGAATCAGTAATTATTGTTATCAATAACATCATTGGATGCCTTTCTCAACCTTTACCCCACCCTAGAGGTGACTACATTTCCATACATAAATTATAATTTGATAAATTTTGAAAAGAATTACTGAGGAAAGGTTGCTGAGAATTGTAAACTGAGCTTTCCTGTGTCTGGTCCTTCTTTCCCTCACTCTCTCAAGTTGCTAAATCCATATGCATCCTTTAAAAGCCAGCTCAAATATCATATCCTCCATGAAGTCTTCCTTGATTCCCTAGTAGTAAATATCCTACCCATTCCCTCTCCACTCTCAATTTTACCTGGCTCTTTATTTTTAATCTCTCTAACATTCTTATCATGTGATGATATGTATTATAGATGTTCAAACTTATGTCTTGGCCTCCTAAATTCTGTGGAATCTATGAGCACAGGAATTCTTTTTTACTTGAATTGTGTATGGTCATCAAAGTCAATGGCTACCTTCTGCACACTGTGAATGATTAGTCAGTATTTACTGGTTGAATGAAAGCATCAATGGATGAATTGAGAAAATATTACATTTCACTATCTCAACAGTCCTGAAAGTATTTTTTAAGTCTACCTGCCTACCCTGAAAGAAAAATATTGTCAAGCTTTTGTTGGTTAAATAACTGCTCAATACTACAGTAACAATTCACTTTCGTGCTTTTAAATTGATTTTCTTTTTGTTTTAAATATAGAACATTATTTAGTTACTGGAATATAAGATCTGATGCCATTAAAGTTGTGAAAAAATTAAAAGATATGGAATCTTGATTTGCAAAGATTCATCAATAACAAAGTATTATTAACATTGACTCATAATGAATGATGCAAACAAATACTTTTGATTGTTATTATAACAAAATAAACACCAGCAACAAACTATGGCATATATTTATATGTGTCCTTATAGAAAGGCAATAATGTGATACAGAAGAAATAACACTATCTAAGTAACCAAAATGCCTTAATATAAATTCTTCCTCTCTTATTTTCTACCAATGTGATTTTGTTTTGTTATTTAGCCTCACCAGACCTCAATCACCTCATCTGTAAAATGAGATGTTTGGGCTATTAGACCTTTGAATTCTTCTCCATGTCTATATTATGTGATCCTATGAATTTCAAAGTGCTTTTATATACTTTATTTCATTTGATCTCTGAGATAGGTTGAGAAGGCATTACTATTCCCATTGATAGACATGGAATTGAGTCTTAGAGAGGTCAAATAATATATACCCAAGGCCACATATCATTTGTTTTTGTTTTATATGTGTTTCTGTGCATGTGTTTATACACATGTGCTTGTGTGTGTGTGTGTGTGTGTGTGTATTAGAGGCAGATGTTCTGATCCAGGACCAAGCCTCTGACACTAAATTTGGGGCTCTTTCTACCTTACCAGACTCTCCAAATTATTTGGAATAGCTATGTCCTAATGAATGATAATAATAATATCAAACTCTTATATAGAATTTTAGAGTTTCTGAAAACTTTACATACACACACACACACACACACACACACACATATATATATATATATGTATGTATATATATATATATGTTTTCTCCTTAAAATAGTGCTTGGCACAATGTATGAAATATAGTAAGTGCTTAATAAATGTTTGCTGATTGATTGACAAGAAGAATACAAACTCTGATATTGAAGATTATTTCAGTTTTTGCCCAGAGCCCAGAGCCATGCTTTGCACCAAGAGCTTAATTTTTTTTTCATTCATTCATCCATTCATTTATATTTTCTGGTCACTGACATCCTTAATGCTTATACAGTTACCTGAGTAGGAAATGTATGTAGCTTATAAATAGTAATGGATTTCTACTAATGGGACTTCAGAAGAAATTGAGGGTCACATAAAATACAATTTAAAAAAGGGAACAGGATTTCTAGCTGGAATCTAGGTATACCCAAATTAGTTATGGCCCCAATTGANTTTTTTTTTTTTTTCATCACAGGGCAAATACTTCTACTGGTAGAGAGTTTCTGCATCTGAAAGGTTCCTTTTCCCAGAAAATCAATGGTTCTATTACAATTTTTCTCTTCTATGAACAGAGCACAGAATCTTCCAAAAGAATCAGGAAGATCCTCTAGTTTTTCAATCACAAATAGATGGACAAATGAAGGTTGTAGGGAAGCTTCATATCCCCTCCACTAAATCTGTTGTTTAAATAAGCATGAACAGCATGAACTTACATACCATTTCCTTCACCCACTTTCAATATCTCTATACATACATAGTTATCACCTGGGAATTTACTTAGGCACTCCTGCTAACAACCAGATTTGCCTATAATTTAAATTCTTCTGAATGGAAACAGTGCCTTTATATTTGAGTGTTCTACCTTCATACATTTATATTCTACAATGCTATTTCTTTTACATAAGAGGAAGGAGTTTTAAGGGATGTCTAGTCTATGGCATCACATTATTTGAAACAGCAATGGGATATATACTTGAAGAAATGCATTTTTACTCTGATGACATTTGGATATTGTGCCTTTGCTGCCCCTTGAAAATCTTTGCATTCAGCATATAGAATATAGGAGTATATACTGAAATGCAATATCAATATAAAGTCTGCTCATCTGCCATGAAGTGAGAATTAGGGAAATCTAAGGAATAGTTTGTTTGTTTCACTGTTCTACTTGAGCTATTGATAGAAATAGTATGTCCTTAAGAAACGACAATGACCCGGGACTACCACTGCTAGGTATATATCCCAAAGAAAGCAAGATAGGGGGAAAGACCTATTTGTACAAAAATATTTATAGCATCTTTTTGGGGGGGTGGCAAAAATTGGAAACTGAAGGAATCTTCATCAACTGGAGAATGATTGAACAAGTTTTAGTGTATGACTGGAACAGAATATCATTGCATTATAAGAAAGGATGAATAAGATGATCACAAAAATGTACACAATAACAGCAATAATGTATGATGATGATGAATGATTTAATTATTATTAACAAGGCAAGGATCAAGGACAACTCCAAGAAACTCATGACTAAAAAGCGATATCCACTGCCACAGAAAGAACAGAATCCTATTACATCATAAGAACAGATGAACAAGACAATTACTAAAAAAATCAGGAAAAACATCTGAAATCATGCAAAGTGAAGTGAGCAGAATCAGGAGAATGCTATACACAGTAGCAGCAATAGAATATGATGATGAACTGTGAAGAAACTATAATCAGCAACTCAAGGATGCAAGAAAACTCTAAGGAACTCATAATGGAAAAGGGTGATACATAGTCATAGAAAGACCTGATGGAGTCTGAATGCCAGTCAAAGCATATCATTCTTCACTTTATTTCTTCCATGAATTTTTATCTTGTGTATGCAGTATGTGTCTTCTTTTGCAACATGATGAACATTGAAATATGTGTTATCTGACAACACATATACAACCTATATCTTATCTGCTGCCTTGAGAAAGAGAGATTAGAGTAAGGGAGGGAAATGAGATTGCAGAAAATAATTATTAAAAAAATTGTAATGAGTGGGTAGCTAGGTGGCTGAGTGGATTGAGAACCAGACCTAGAGACGAGAGGTCCTAGGTTCAAATCTGGCCTCAGACACTTTGTAATTGTGTGACCCTGGGTAAGTCCCATTACCTATAATCCCCATTGCCAAACCTTTACTGCTCTTCTCCCTTAGAACCAGAATTGGTTCTAAGACAGAAGGTAAGGGTTTATAAAATTGTAATGACATGTAATCTGGAAAAAAAATAACTTAAAAATAACAGAAAGAGTAGCTCATCTTTCTTTAGGGTTCACTCACAATCTTTCTCTATCATGTTCCAGTTCTTCAGCCTCATTCCAGTCAGGAAGTTAACAAGTTGAAAGTACCCTTATACCTCTGATTGAATGGCTCCTCCCAGAATCTCAATTTAAGGAGGGCACCTAAGCCAGTCATGTCTCATTCCCCTTTAAGTTCTCCTTGGAGTTCTTGTGCCATGTTCCCATCTCCTTTATAATTTTCTTTTGTGTGCTATTTTTGCCCATTAAGATATCTGCTCCGATAGCACAAAGCCTGCCTTTCTTTCTACTTTTATTTGTATCTCTAGCACTTAGACATAGCACCCACCACATAGTAAATGTTTAATAAATCCTTGGTGATCAACTGACTGACCAGCTGTTTCCAAATAAGTTATCTAGACACCTTGTGGCAAAATTTGGGAGAGATATGGACCTAAACAAGGACTTCACAGGATGGGTTCAAATTTGCACTGTTGCATTGTTGGAGGATATATACCTGCACCAAGAAGATTCTGGAACCATTTATTCAAGAGCTTCAAAGATAGTTGTGAGAGACACAAAAGTAAATTCAAGTCATTCCCAATGGCTTCTTATTGCCTCTATTTGTCTTCTACATGAGGGTCTTAGGGTAGAAGAATATTTTCAAAATCCAGCTTTCTTTAAGTGAGATAATATCTACTTATACTTCAGAATATTATATCACTGCAGAAGCATTTGCAACTTCTGACAGGATCCTTCTCATAACAATTTGACCCATTTGGTTTTGGTGAATGCTAGTTTTTCTGTTGTGGTGGCTCTCTAAAATATCACACTGACCTTACTTCAGGAATGCTGATGAGATCTCAGCTCAAGACCATAAGAGACCCCATAAGTTCTAAAACCCCAGGAGCTATCACTGACCTGAATTAGTCTGTTTTCTTCCACAGTCTTTCTGCCCCCTATTCTCCTAAATTATTCAAAGGCTAAAGTTGGTAGAATTGGGGGAGAACTGTCAAGAAAGAATGAGGGAAGTCAAAGGGAATATAAATTCAGTGAGCCAATGAACTAACAAATAGTCATTCCCTATCTCTCTAGTTGGCTTCAAGCCTGTTGGCATGCAAATTTTATGGACTCAAAGATCTCTCTAGAGCTAATGAGGTGGTAGTCACTGCTGTCTCTACAACCATGTCAGGTACCTGTGCAAAGAACACTATTCTCAGGGAAAAAAATAGGATAGAGAATCTTATTCCAAGCAACTGTGCTCTTCCTAGGAATGTTTCTTTGAATTCCTATCAATCAAATCTTCTCTATACATATATGCATATATACAAATATATTCTTTACCCTATAGATGGATAAGAACCATCAGTTTTCAATAGCATGACAGAACAGGAGACCTGAGAGCTGGAGGCCAGAAATTCTTTGTGAAAGAATGCCTGTCAGAGAGTTTATCCTTTCCCTATCAGCATTTATTCTCCTCCCTTCTTGATTAGACCTCTGGAGTGACGGGCAAGCAAATACAGCAGCACATCTGGATATAAACATAGCACATTTGTGGGCAAATATGGAGAAAAAGTTACAGAACATGATGAATTCAGATGACATCTAATAGCGAGTAGCATTGATCATCCCTACCTCATGCAACTTCCTTCAACCAGACCAGTTTTAAGAAGCATTCTATTTGTTGTCTTTGTACGGTAATTATTTACTTTTAAATTAGATTTAGTCTAATAAATGATACAAGATATTTCATGGCATTAGACTTAGTTTATAAATGGCATATAGGAAGTATTTCTAAGTAATATCTTAATGAAAGGTCATATTAATATTTCTGTAAATAACGCTTTATACGAGCCAAATATTGCCTTTTCCACACCCCCTCTCTCCATGATGTAACTTGTATAAAACCTCAATTGTAAATTAGGGATTAAACTAGTTCCTTAAATTCAATAGCTCAATAAACATTTATTGAGCACCCACTATGTTCCAGGCACAGGTTTGCTAAATGCTTGTAATACAAATAGGAAAAAGAAAGTTCCTGCTCCCATAGAGCTTCAATCTAGTAAGGAAGACATATATCAAAGGAAGCTGGAAAGGAGGTGACTACCAAAGGTACCCATTCTGAGGAAATGATATTCATTTTAGTCCAAACCAAATGCAGTTATATGGAGATTTAGCTACCTCATTTAGTCATTTGTGAGTCTCAAAGGAGATAATATCTTTAAAATGACTTGCAAATCTCAAGGCAGTATATAAATGTGAATTGTTATTTTTATCATTATTATAAAAACTTATGTATTATCTTTATTAATGTTTGTCAGCATTTAAGGCACAATTTGGACCAGATTAATCTCCCCAGCAGTAGCTACAGCTTCACTCCAACACTAAAGAGACCTAGAGGTTGAGATCTCCTCTTGCTCTTACTACGAGGAAAAAGAGGCAGATTCAGTTGCTCCTGTGCCTACCTGAGGAACTTGGAGACAGAAATCTCTTTGCAAATATTCCCTCCTACTAGATAGAACAATTAGGAGTATAGTGTGACCAAATTCCTAGAATACTCTTCCCTCTCTCCCTCCCTCCTTTCTTTGCTTGTTTCCTTCCTTCCTTCCTTCCTTCCTTCCTTCCTTCCTTCCTTCCTTCCTTCCTTCCTTCTTTTCTTCCTTCCTTCTGTCTGGTATCTAATATTTGGAAAGACTTACATATAGAGAAACATAAAAATTATTTTAAATGTTCGATAATATTAAGATATAGGTACATAAATTCTTAAAATTATTTGCTGCTCTATTACTTCAGTCTTTGGTGGCCAGAGATTTGAATGTGAGGTTTCAGAGTAAATATTAAAGTGGAGTAGGGGAGCGAAAGCAAAATGACTTTTTTGAGGTATGACTTCTAGACTGCAGGTGACCCTTCCTACATACCACCTTTGCCACTGGGGACACTATAGTATTGTTCAGCCAATGTATGAAGATGCATTTTGAGGTGTAACTAATGGGAAAAGCACTGTATTAGATGCTAGGAAAACAAAAGGAAAAGAGAAACGGTCTCTCCTCAAGGAGTTTGTAGTCTTACTAGAGAAAACATGAACATAGGTATACATAAAACATATGCAAAATTGATTCACGATAATCTTGGGAAGGGAGAAAAGAGGATAGATCATAATCAACTGGGGGAACTAGCAAAACCCTCATTTAGTAAGTGCTATTTAAGCCTTGAAGGATAATTTCAAGAAGTGGAGGTTAGGAGAATATTCCAGTAATAACTAGGGTAAAGGCACATATATATAAGCCTTTATAATGTAATATATTCAGAATAGCAAGAAAGCGAGTGTTCAAGTTGCAGTTAAGATGATGGCATGAGATATTTTAGAGAAGCCCAGGTCTCCAATAAAATGTGAATAAATATCTGAAAACGGTTTCAGAAAGACAAGTAAATAGAAATCTTAAAAGACTCCAAAGTTAGATCCTCAATCTAGTCCAGAGCTCTATAAATATAAAAAGTGAGCCCAAAAGTGAGATTAGCAGAGAGGGTGAACCAGGAAAGTCTATAGCAACTCATGCCCGATGTGGAGGCTACAGAGGCTGGAGAGATGTATCTTACCAGGAATACCATCATGAACTTTACCAGCAGAGGCAGAGAGGAGAGTTGGCAATGCTTTCTAGATGGAGCTCAGCTCAAGTCATCTAAAGTCTACCATTCCCCTCAGCAATACTGTAGCAAGCCAATAACTTTCCAATAATGAGTGATCTCAAACTAGAATCTAGACATGGTCCATCACAGCAAAAGGGATGACATAAGCACCTCCTGCACATCACTGGCACTTCTTATTTGATTAATGCTAACCCTGAGACTGCAACATATTGTTCCAAGCACAATATAAGGAGTCAGGGTCCAACAGTGCTATCTTCCATGCAATGGAAGCCAAAGAAGGAAACAAGGAAAGGTAGGGAAAGCACACGGTGACTGGTTTCCTTATGCCTAGCCCAATATCCATTTGGATAGCTGACAGTTTTGAGGAACTATGACTCCTCCTTTTTACCCTTTAAACCAGGGGTCTGCAATCTTTTTAGCCATGAGAGCAATAAACACCACATTTTTTAAAATGTAATTTCATGAGATCCATACAGTGCTCACAGTGTGCGCTCCTGTAACAGCACCTGAAAAAAAATTGACTTTATGGCTCCTGCAGAAAGAGCCATATCTGGCCCTCAAAAGAGCCAGATATGGCTTGAGAGCCATACATTGCCGACCCCTGCTTTAAACCCTATCCGTACCCAAAGGTCCGGGTTAACTTCCTAAGTCTTCTCTAGTCTTCAGGATCAGGTCACAGCAACTTCAACAGCCAATATCCAACAATCCTCATTGCCAAAATTAACTGTTCCCTGTTCACATTGGTAAGCCAGTCCTGGTCTGATCATAATGGCATTATGTTTCCATTTCCCAGAACAGCAACAAGGAAGCATCTGTTTCAAGGTTAACCAAAGGGAAAAAGAGAATTCCAGATCTCATTATTTATTTATCCTCTCATATAGCTTTGTATCTGTGCTGAAGACATGACTGGTGACTATCAGAAATGCTGTGAAAACTTCATTATCTTTGAGCACTCACCATCATTATCATTCTTGACCCACAAAAAATAATAATAATTCAGGTAGAAAAGATAGCATTATGTAGATACAAGTTATTTTCAGGCAAAAGGGGTAAAAGAGATCTCCCTATTAAGGCATTTCTCTAAAGGGGAAATGAAATGATGCAAGGAACTGAGAAACTATGTAAAATTATATCAGTGGAGATAAGAATAAAAATTATCTTTTTTAATTATTGAACTCATAATGATTTTGACAAAGATTTTAGTCTACCCAAATCCTTTTATTCAACTACCAAACCAATTTTTAAAAGGCAGCTGGGTGGTACAATGTATAGAGTACTGGACCTAGAATTAGGAAGACATCTTCCAAAGTGCAAATCTGGCCTTAGGCTCTTATTAGACATGTGAGGCAATTAATTTAGCCGCTTTTGCCTCTGTTTCCTCATCTGTAAAATTATCATGAGAAAGTAATGACAAACCACAAGAGTGTCTTTGTTAAGAACTCCCCATTTATCATATTGAATACAAAGCATGTGTTTAGAATTATTAAATTGACCTTGCTTGATAGAGTACAAAGGATTTTGTTTGGTAGGAATTTATAATAATATCACCATCAGTGATATCTTAGAAGCTATAAGAATCATGAACCTTGTATCTTGTGTTTCATCATTCATTCATAAAGACTTTAAAAATTACATTTTGTAATTTTTTGCAGATTACATGTAAATACAATTAAAATAATTTATTTACCTAATTCAATGTAATAATATTCAACATACAATACAATTTTTAATAATCATTTTTTGAGATTTTGCAACCCATGTTCTCTCCTTTCCTTCTTTCTTTCTCCATTCTCCATAGCAAAAGATAATATTATGTAGGTTTTATATATTTTTATATAGTAGATCTTTCTATGCCTATCATGTTGTCAAAGAAGACATATGTCACTTATATTAGAAAAAATTCATGGAAGAAATAAAGTAAAAAATATCATACTTCGATCTACATTCAGATTCCATCAGCTCTTTCTATAGTAGTGTATATCCTCCAACACTTATCATTATCTTTTTTTGTCATATCAACCCCTTTAATAGGTGTGAGGTGGTACCTTAGAGTTACTTTCATTAGTATTTCTCTAACTAATAGTGATTTGGAGCATTTTTTCATATGTCTAAAGATAGTTTTAATTTTTTATCTGAGAATTGCTTGTTTATATTATTTGATGATTTATCAACTGGGGAATTATTTGTATTCTTACAAATATATTTGAGAAATGAGACGTTTGTCAGAGACACTTGTCATAAATTTTTTCCACTTTATTGTTTTCCTTCTTATCTTACTTACATTAGTTTTGTTTGTACAGAAACATTTTGATTTAATGTAGTCAAAGGTATCTCTTTTACATCTCATAATGTTCTTTTTTGGACACAAATTCTTCCCTTATTCACAGAGCAAATCATTCTATGTTACTCTAATTTGTTTATAATTTCACTCTTTATTTCTAAATCATGGATCAATTTTTACTTTACTTTGGAATAAGGTGTGGAAGTTTGTCTGTGCCTGATTTCTGCCATACCATTTTCCAGTTTTCCCAGCCATTTTTTGTTGAATAGTGAATTCTTCTTCCAAAAGCTTGGATCTTCGAGTTTGTCAAACAGTAGATTGCTATAGTCATTTACTACTGTACATTGTATGCCTAATGTGTTCCATTGATTCACTATTCTACTTGTTAACCAATATCAAATTGTTTTGATGGTTGTTCTACAATATGGTTCGAGATCAGGAAGAGCTAAGCCCTATTCCTTCATATTTTTTCATTAATTCCCTTGATATGCTTAGCCTTTTGTTTTTCAGATTTTGTGGTAAAGATTTGAAGGGGACAGCTTGTAAAGGTAGGATGGTATGATGGGAAAAGCATGATACTGGATAACAAGGAATCTGGGTCTAAGCTCAGAATTCCATTTATAGCTATAATATGATTCATTTTCTTCTGTAGCCCCTTTTAACTTTAATTTCTATTTTAGTCTAAGATCCTTCTCATGAAAGAAGTCAGTCCTGAAGGAACAGTTGTTTCCTTGGTCCCACCCAACTGATACTTAAGATGGAAGTGCCCCTGAATTTCAGAATGCTCCTGAACTGACCCATAGGTTGCACGTTCACACATCTGGTCAGCTGTTTCATTAACCAAACACTTTTCCCTCCTTATTTCAATTTTTTTTAAAAAAAAAAAAGGAAATTCATAAAGTGTGATTTCTTGAGGAGAATGTGTAGGTGTGAATGCCAGTATGAAAGGTTAAAAAAAAAAGAGAGAGAGTTGGTAACTCGAGTTAACAGGAACCAGAGTGAAATTTACCCTCTTTCTAAGCTGAGGCCAGAGAGCTAACAGAACAAATGGTGCAAAGTAAATTAGCTACTTTGCAAAGTTCAGTTTTAATAACCCCAGAGAGAACTTTTTTAATATATGATTTTCATCTTTCTTGTGTGCCTTTAAGGGGGTATAACTTATTTATACTTTTCTCTTTTCTACTAATTTACTGACTTCTCCCATCTCCTGTGCTCTCCCTTTCAAATAGAACAATAAGGTTTTGAAGATGGATATGTAGTAACAGCAGTAGCTTTAGTTCTCACTATGACTCCTCATTATAAGGTTATTTTCTTGTGTTTTGAAATAGAAATGCCACCTTTGTTGTCACCATTTAAATTTCCTTTTCTTCTTTTTCTAAAGAAAGTGTCCCCTACTTATCCCCCAGCCTTGTCACCTCAGCACACTGCAGTAAATGGCTTTCTAAATAAATATTTTCTAATATGCCTTCAAGTACAACTGTTTTTCTTAGTGCAAATAGGATAATTGGGGAAAGGAGGAGAAAAGCAGCTCTGAATACACTGTTTTAGGAAAGAAAAGAGAGGAAAATGATTTCTGTTCAGCTGCTGTGATGCAAGGCTCATCAGCAATTTCTGAGAGGGCTCCATGAATTCAACGACAATATTTTAGTGATTGGACTATCCGCATTTGAATCTCAGCGGGGGCGTAAGATAGGAGAAAATCTTCTGGCTAGAAAGATAGACTTTTCTCTTTATATTTCTCATCTCACTCTTCTCATTTGGCAGTTGTTGTTTTTTCTATATATACCTTTTTCCTGAAAGTATCTGGCCTTTCTCATTCAGGGCTGTATACTCTTCCATTCCAATGATTCCCTCTTTCTCTGTCTCCTTTTCTCTGACATATGGATCTATTCACCTTATGGCTTGGAAAGTTATTTTGGCCAAATGATAACACAAGGTGGCACCATCTGTTTCTTTCCCCTTTCAAGGTGCTGCCATGCCACCCTGACAGTCAGGAACAGGGTGGCGTATGTTAATGCAAGAGAGTGCTGGTGAAGAGATAAGCTGTTGCCAGTTTTCAGTTACTTAATTAAAAGCCAGAGACTGTCACTTTCCTCCTTTGAGTACTCTGTCATTCCTTTGGTGTCCCTGCACTTGAGTAGCACCCATCTGGGCCCTCCTCAGCTCTCTGAAGTTCATCCCACCCTCTTCTTCTGACAGGTAACAGGCAAGGAGAAAAACTGAAAGAAGGATTGGGAAGCTAGAAGTGACAAGGTTTGTTGTTCACATACCACCAAACTAGGGCCAGAAAGCAGCCTGTTCGAGTCTATTGCACATTGGAAACTTTTGTTCCAAAGAGTAAACATTTAAGGAGTCAAGATTTATGGCAATTGGGATAAGAATCAACTAGTGAGTCATTAAACATTTATTAGGTGCCTATTATGTGTTAGGGGTGTATATGTGTTCAAGTAAGATTCACCTATCTGGTGTGAGGGCTTGCCAAGACCTTTTTCAGGGCTGCTCATCCAATGTTGGTGCCCATCTGGCACTCCACTTTCACCTGTTCCTCCAAGAAATGGTGGCATTACCATGCCCCAATAAACTGTCTGGCCAGGTTGAGGGTAACAGTAAGCTTTAGACCCATTGGTGATTTAGAGAGGTCTCAAACCCCAGCATATGAAGACTTCCCCTGGTGGAATGGGTGGATGAGAACAATTTGTTCAAACAGCCAGAAGATGGCTAAAGCAGGTGTTAACAACTTGGTCAGATATTGCAGCTAAGGTCATCAACTGATTCCAAGGCAGCACTGATCATCTTGACTTTTGTCTTGCCACTGGACTATGACTCTGAAAAGAGAGCACATCTGATAACTTCGCAACTCTGCCTCACATAAATTGAACTCATGCACAAGTCATCACCTTATGATGTCATTGATCCTCTTTGAAAATGAAAGACAAATAGCAACAACTACATATGCACTATTTGTTAGAAAAACCAAGAAAAGTAAGAGGCGGTCTCTGCTCTTGAGGATTTTATAAACAAAAGGAGGAGAAAATATGCAAATAACAATGTGAAATCTATATTTATACAATACATTGGAGATTGTCTTACAGGAAAAGCAGGATTAAGAGAGCACAGTGAGGTAACTCAGTAGGCTGAGAGGTAGGCTGAGAAATGGGAGGTTCTGGGATCAATTCTAGCCTCAGATACATCCTAACTATGTGATTCTGGGCAACTCTCATTGCCTAGTCCTTCCTGCTCTTCTGCCTTAGAACCTATAAATAGTAGTGATTCTAAGACAAAAGGTAAGTGCTTAAACTTATTTTAAAAAAAAAATTTAAAAGGGAGGTTGGGTAAGACTTCCAAGATAAGGTAGGATTTTAACTGGAATTTGAAGGAAGTCAACATAACAAAGGTATAATAAGTCTCTCTAGGATTTAGAATAAATCAGAGTTCTATGGGAATTATTCTGTCTCCAATTGCCAGTATAATATGGGCATTATGTACAATGTTGTAAGGAGTGTGGGGAATGCACAGGATTTAATTTGTCCTAGGTTCAAAATGTCTCAACCTCTTAATATTTGTGTGATTTGGACAAGTCACTTTATGTCTCAAGGTCTCAGTTTCCTTACTGATGAAAAGAGAGGGTTACACTAGATAGCTTCTAGAGTTTCTTCCAGTTCTACATCTATAAGCCTATGGCCTTGAAGAGAGACACTTCTTTTGAAAACAGAGTAGATATTTCTTAAGGAATTACCTGAGGCCAAGGTTAAACAACTAGCTAAAGGTCACACAGCTAACAAATATCTGAAGCAGGACTTGAACTCAGACTTTCCTGATTCTAAGGCCAATATTTTATTCTTACACTGCCTGAGGATAGAAACAACAGAATTAAATTCCTTGGTGTCTACTCTGCTTTTATTTCATAAGATGCTTTGTTGTAGCTCCTGAATTTCTGACAGCTGCTGTATTTGGCTAAATGATGTCCGGTTTGCCAGAATTTTGTTCATTTGCCTGTTGAGGGGGATATTGTCATCCCAATCATGATTCAAATGTGTATTCATCTACTAAATAGAAAAACCTCAGAATGGAGACTATTATTGAGCCAGTTCTTGATTGACCAGACATATGTTCCAGGTCTTCTTTTTCTGATAATGGTGAAAAGAGCTCATTGTAATGTCTGTGTGTCTGTGTGTCTGTATGTGTCTGTGTATGGGCTTTTTGTTGTTGTTGGGGGTTTTTTGGTCAATATCCCAGAGGGATCTTGGGTCCCAAGTAATCTCAGGCAGGTAAGGTACTATTAAATGAGAGGAGGCTTACACTTAGATTCTATGACTGGCGAAATGACCTAACTTCCTTTTTCACTTTCACCCCAAGAGGGAGAGACAACTACAGCTGCCTCCCTTCTCCTGGAAGCTGTTTCTAGTGGAGTGGGACCATGAGAATGATCTTATCCAATCAAGAAGAAGTTGTTTGACCCACCTTTAATTAAGTACTGGGTAAAAAATGATGGAAGAGATAATTAAGTGTTAATATAAGAAGGATTAAGTGTCGGAGATCAGATTTGAACTCAGGATTATGAGTGTTCCTGACTAGTTTGAGCACCTAATCCAGTGTACCACCTAGCTGCCCTAGGTTTTGGAGTGCCTTCACTTGGAAAGAAATAGGACTCTGTCAGCTGAAAAACAGGGTATCTCAGCTTTGTTCTAATTGTGAGCAGAATCATTTCTTCTACCGTATGGCAAATTATACTCCATTTATAGCTTTTCCAGCACTTCAGAGTTAAACAGCAACTTTCCCAGGTAACCTGCCAGTTTTTCATTGCATATAATAACAGCTGCACATTCAGCTTTTCCAGGATGTGAGGGATACATTTGTCAAGACAAGCTTGTGAGTAGATGGAATATAAAGGCTTTGTAGGGATGAAAGTGAGTGCTCCAACATTCTTGAAATATTTGCCATGGCCATACTATTAGTCAAGAAGAACAGTCTAAATTAGAAACATTGCTGAATAGCATCAGGATCCCTTTAACCAGTCAGAAGTCTCCAGTTAAGGAAGAATGAAGAAATCTGTTGAATCTAGAAATCCCTAGTTCTTAAAAGTATTCTACAACATAGTCAAGAGAATGTAACAGGGAGAGGAGGAGAGAGTATAAACTCAAGTTGTAAATGCATTCAGAAATTCTCCCTCTTATTCACCCGTCAAATAGTTATTGAGTAAAATAGTATTGGATGCTATGTAGATTATAGAATGTGGAGAATGAGCTATTTCAAAATAAATTTTTTTTCGGTCAGGCAAAGTCTTAAAGATATCCATTCTAGAATAGCAAACCTTTTTCACTGAACTGCTATACGGAGGTTTATCTGGATCTTTGGCTAGCTCATGTCAAGCCACTTAACCCAGTAAAGTTCTTTGAGGACATTACTTTCCAGGTACAGTGGCTTATTTGCTAACTTGGATACATTATGCTTTATCTCCAGTCTCTGTGTCCTTGCACTGGCTAATATCCATGCCTGAAATTCATTCCCTCTTCATCGCTTCCTCTTAGAATGCATAAAACTGTTTTAAAGGCTGAGCTTAACACATGAATCTTATACTAGCACTTTTCTGATTCATCCTTCATCCTCTTTCCCATGCCCTGTGATTGTCTTCCTGAAATTACTTCATGTTTATTATGTAACATTTTTTGTATTGACATATTCTGTCTCTATATCTATCTATATGTGTATAGAGATACATGGTGGTTTTCTCTGATAAAAAGTAAATTGTGATCAAAACTGTTTCATTTTTATCTTCACATTTTTTACATCTGGTACGATGGTTGGACCCGAAAGAGGTACTTAATAAATGTTTTTTATTGATGGAGTTAAGGGAGAAGGCCTTTGTTTTAAATGGAGCATGGAAGGAAAAATCTAAAAAAATCAAGATTTCTGTACATGGAGCAAATAGTCTAAAGTTAAAATCTGTATTTGCAAGAGCCTCCATATTTTGACTAGCTCCTGATAATAAAATATGTGTTACTTTCCTCAATAAGAATAGAAAAACTTTGAGAACAAGGAATGATTGCTACTTTTGTCCCCAGGATTTGGTACAACACTTTCCACACAGAAGGAAAAAATTTATGTTTTTTTCTTTCCTTTTTTCTTTTATTTCTTTACTCCCTTTCCTTTTCTTCCTTCCTTTTTTCTTTCCTCCTTCTTCCTTCCCTCTCTCCCTTCTTTCCTGTCTGCCTTCCTTCCACCCTTTTTTCTCCTTTCTTTCCCTTTTCTTCCCTTCCCTTCCTTTTCTTCATACTCTTACACCCAAAGGATCTTAATTGGCAAATACAACAATAATAACTGACTTCTCAATTGTCATAGTCTTTGAAATATTTGCATTTTTGAAATTATGAATACTCTTCATATATTCTATATTCCACTTAAGTTTGGCTACTATTTGTTCCATTATTTTATCATACCTTCTTCCTCCATTAATTCATATTGACTCTGATCCTTACATTTAAATAAGACCCCATTGAAATGTTTTTTTTTTCTTTAAGAATTATGTCAGGTGCTACCAGGAAACATTCTTTAATGCCCCCCAGATGGAAATGGCTTCACACTCCTCAGGTTTCTTGATCATATTACATCTTACTGCATATTATTTATATTTACCTTGGTTGATTATTGTCCTTTATTCTTAAAGAGGATGAAAATAACATCACTGGGTGATGTCTTTTGAGTCAGGCACAAATCGTATTTAAGTACCACAGAGTTGTACAGTCATCAGTCTTTCTTACAGAGTCATCCAAGTCCAGTGGCAAGACAAAAGGTGAGAATGACTAGTGATGGCTTGGAATGCAGTTCATGGCCTTGGCTTCTTAAATGTTTAACCAAGCTCTAAGCATTCCACTGTACCCTTTTCTAACACCTTCATGGCTTTTAGAACAAATTATTCTCATGTTATACCTTCCAAGGGGGAAAGACTTGGCATGCCTAAGATAGACACCCCTCTAAATCACTAATGGGTTTAAGGCTTATTGTTTATACCCCCAACTTGGTTTAGTATGCCTGCCAAGATGGTTTATCATGGTGTGACAGCTGTGGATGCTACAGCTTCTTGAGGCCACAGGTGAGAGCTAATGGTGGACACCAAAAGAAGAAAGAAACCCTAAAAAAAGGGCTTGGAAAACTCTCACATCAGAGGTACTAATCTTGCCTGGACCCCCTACCTACTATATGGCTCTATCAACTACTATCTATCCACTGTATGGCTCATCCCCTCAGATTGGTAACTTCTTAAGAATAGAGAATGACCTTAATGCTTCATTGGTGAAGTTGTGAATTAATTCAATCATTCTTGTGGTCAATTTGGAACTATTTCGCCATAAGAAACAAGGAGCAAAATGATTTTTAAAATACCTAGAAAGACCTACATGAATTGATGCAAAGTGAATTAAGCAGAACCAGGAGAATATTGTATACAGTGATAGCAATATTGTAAAGATAATCTGCTCTAAAAGACTTAACTGTTATCAGCAATACAATAATCCAAGACAGTTTAAAGGACTTATGACAAAGAATTATATCCACCTGCAGAGAAGGATTCACTGGAGTCTGAATGCCAATCAAAGCATATACTTTTTTTCTTTATTTTGTTTTTCTTTTTGTTTCGGTCTTATATGACTCATAGAAATGACTGATATGGAAATATGTTTTGCATGATCATATATGTAAAAGCCAGATCAAATTATTTATCATCTCAAGGAGAGGAGAGGAAAGGAAGGGAAGAAGACAAATTGGATCTTATAATTTCAGAAAACATAATTAAATTGTTCTTACACATAATTAGGAAAATAAAATATTTTGATAGAATAGATAGCGACAAAAAATGAGTAGATAGTAATTGTATCCATTCTCATCTTATTCTCTCTGGGATGTAGCATAGTGTCTCTCTTTTACATAGTAGATGCTTAATGGATGTTTGATGAAATTATTTCATTTAATTGGAGCTCCCTACTCCACTCCTCATGCTGTACCATCTCAACAGCAACACATACACATTCATAACAGTCTTCTTAAATAAGTGGGGAGTGGGCTTTAGCACTCAATAGATGAGTTAACTAACTCCCAGGTTCTCAGATTCTTCATTTGTAAAATGAAATGTTTAAATTAGATTATTTCTAAGGATTTTATAACATTCTCTGATTCTGTGAGTACAATGATTACAAGAGTTGAATATTTATAAAGACACAAACTAAATGCAAATAGGCACTGACTGACACTTAAAATGTCTCACATAGTGTTCCGATTTCCTTAGTTTGGGACAATTTTTATTGAACAAGGGGTCCATTTTGTATCTCTTTGTTAACTTTTATGTGTCATATTTCTAATTGGCCCAAAATATATTTTCATGCATAAAGGAGGAAACTATGAGATAGGCACTATACTATATAAAAATTCTTTGTAGGAAGAGATTTTTCCTTCTGAATTTTTATCTCCAGTGCCTAGCATGTCTGACAAATAATAAGTGCATAACTTCTGATTGAGTTGTATGCAACCAATCTGATTGTTGCAAAAATAGTCTTTTCCATCAAGGAACTTCTACAATCTTTAAGATTCAACATATATCAAAAGTACTAGTTAGCTGAAACAGCTAGTTAAGTACCCTCTTTAGTTATTCCTCACAATACAATTTTTATACTCAAGCTCAGCAGATTAGTTAGAATGAAAGTGAGTGACAATCTTGTCAGTGGCAATCTTTTTCTGCTTGAAAGTTAAGTAATTCTGCAGATTTACAGAAGAGAGAGGAATGATGGGGATTATTTTTTCTAAGTTTTTCTTTTGACCATATAGAAGGAAATAGCCAAATGCTTTGGAAGTAGAAAACCATTTTCTAATCTAAAAAAGAGATAGAGAGAAAGTGGAAAACTCCAAAGCTAATTAAAAGGGAAGAGAAGCAGTTAGACCTTCCAGATGATAAGGCATCCAAATACTTAAGAACTTTTGAAGCTACGAATTGGCTAGGGTCAAAATTCTATGTATTTCTGCAACAAGAAAGATACTATATATATATACTTTGAGGGAATTCTTTCCCTACAGTGTCTGAAGTCAATTTTAGTAAGTCTGTATGTGCCCTACTCCGAGCCAGAGCATAAGGTATTCATTCAAGGAAAGTAGCCTTTTCTTTGAGGTTCCTAGAAAACAGAGGCCCCTATGTCTCTCTGTCTCCCCCTTCAGGACAGGATGATGTCAGATATTGAAGAGGCCAAGGTCTATAAAGACTTAAAGTACCAGAATCTCAAAGCAAGAGCCATGTCTATGCCCTTAAAAAGCTTCCTACCTTAAGTAAACTTCAATGCTGAAAACATTTTGTTTTCATTTTCCATTCAGAACTAAGAGGAAGTCAGAGAAGGAATCCCCAGGAATAGTTCATCAAATAGGACCAAATTGTAATTAGGTTTTTCTTTCTTTTTTTTAAAAGTTTTGTTCTAATGTTATAGTAATACACATGGGATGGAGGGAGGAATTAGAGACAATGATCTTTAAAATGTCTTTCAACTCTATCTTTGAAATTATACTCTTCATCAAAAGATTATAGAAACAAAATAATATTTAAGTTTTACTTGCTCTCATTAATATTACAATACTTTCCCTTTCTTTGTTACTTATAACCTGTATATGCTAGTAACCAGTATATAACTTCAATATTCCATTCCTATCCCATATGCTGCTAAGGTTTCAGGTTAATGACTTTGATCAAATAAATCTAATCAAAATGTATGGCTGAAGTCAGCACCAAGATTCACCAGAGCAATAGAATGAAAAGATCATATACTAGAAACAGTGGAAGGAATTGTGGCAGAAATCATAAAGGAGGCAGGAACAGTACTTGAGACAGTCAATTTAAGGGTAGAATTGAGGGAAATATGATCTTCTAGAAACCCTAGGGTGTCACAATGCCCTAGCTTGATTAAAACTCACCTGAATCATCCTTTACTTTACAGATTTACTTCAGAATTGTTCCTGGAAGAGTTTCTTCTACTCTGTTTTTGGTCTAATATACTCTTAATGCTCTCTAGAGAAGATGCCATAACCTTCAGTATTTTGTTATTAAAAAAAAAACATTGAGTAGTGTTTGCAGTTAGGAGTTCATGACTGGATCTAAATTCTAAATTCTCACTGCACAAAAATGAGAAAGGTAAACCAAATCCAGTTAGTTCTGATTTGATTCTGAAGTGTGGAAAGCATTTCCTCTTCTGTATTGAAAGCCATGTTCCTTGAACACAACACCTAGATACTTGTTTTTGCCAAATAGGCCAATGATGATTCTCTTTGATTAGAATCATTACTAGCTGCTTTGGCCAGAGACTTTTTTCCTAAACAACACTTGAGAAGAAAAAATATGCACAACAAAGAAAAATCACAGCTCTCCCTCTTTTGTAACCTATTTTCTTTTTTTTTCTTTGGACAAATAAAAATTAGAAAAAAAGAGAAAAGAAGATCAATAAAATGCTGTAAGCTCAAAATTATTGATCTTACTCCAACACTTCACTTGCCATCAAAAGAAATTTATGACAGAGGATGGGAAAAAAACAAGAGGGAAAATATCTAAATAGTTGAGAGAAATTAAGTCCCTGACATGGCTTCTCATAGAAAGCTTCAAACTTTTGCCTCTAGGAAGTAAAACAAATAAATAAACAAAAAAAACTTATTTTCTCTCCCCTACCTCTCTCTTAAAGAGAGATTTTGAACAGGTTTGAGTAGATTTTAATCTGTAAATTCCCAACTACCTTAGAAAATACAAAAGAGCTTATTCTAATGGTGATGTTGAGGACAACAACTGGCTTAACTCGAAAAAAATAATAACAATAATAATACTGATGACTATGTACCAACTAGGCCACAGTTAATCCCAAGCCAATTCCTAGATGATCCATCATTAAAGGGTCTTCTATCCACACTTTTTTTTTCCTTCTAAGGACCTTACTGAGTGCTCCAGAAATAGACACTTTAATTATGGTCCGATAAAAGGACAATGTAGCTGAGGATAACAAGTTAATGTTCATGGCAACTATGTTAGCTCCTTTTGCTATAGCTAACCAAATACTATTTTCCTTTCATGCTTCCTTAGCAGCCTCCCTTCTCTTTATCCCCAAAGACATCTAGGGGAGAGAAAAGACTGCCAGATGTAAACTGCAAAGAGAACAACTAAGACAAGACTGAGATATGTGAAATAGAATCCCCACAGCAATTATGACATATTTCATGCTAATTCTCCTGTGCCATGTCAGGAAGACATAGAGAGTAGGAGTTCAAAGGGAGGTGGGAAGTAGATTCCTACTATTACCATCTTTGATCTTCTTGATCTATTAGATTTCACAATGACTTCATTTCTTGGGCACTAATTTAATGACATTTCATGGACTCCAGAATCACAAATTCTTAGGATCTCAAATTCAGACATATCTTCAGATGTCTTCTAGTCCAACCTATATATGTACTCTATCACCTAGTACTCATATAAACTTTGAAAACATAAAATCAGAAGGCGCAGTAACAAATTTATTGAGAATTTACTATGTGTCAGGAAATGTGCTTAAAAAATTATGAGTACACAAATATAATAAAAGGAAAAATGATAGCTAACTACTCTTCTCAACTTGCTTACATTTTAGTGAATAGTTTGCATTCTAATCCCCAAAAGGGAGCTGAAATATGCCAGGAGAGAGAGACAGTAAAAAAGGTACCTGAACAGGGACATAGTACTGAAGTCTAGAATGTCAGAAGCAGAGCCAGGAAAGGAATGAAGGCTGACCCACCCCCGTCCTTTCCCAGATTGAAGACTCTTGGGTGAATCATCCATGGGAAAAGCAAAGCAGCATGACTGAGATTTGTTCCAGCGTGAGAAGTCCATTGATGCAGGGAAGTTCCAGAATGAGACTTGGTGAGGTATGATGTCAAAGTTCAAAAAACTCAGCAAGGAAACCAGGAAAGGAATGAGGAGAGACTTCTACCCCTTGGGCAGCCCATTTTTCATTTTGTACAGCTCAAGTTGTTAGCAAGTGTTTCTTTACATCAAACTTAAATAAACCTGTTTTAACTCCTGCTTATTGCTTCTAATTCTCCACTTTGAGGTAGGAAAGAACACATCTATCCCTTCTTTTACATTTCACTTCTTCAAATACTTGAAATCTGCTTTCTTTTCCCAATGGCCATATCTTTTATTCTCTATGATAAGCATCACTAATTCCTTCTACTAAACTTCATATTACATAACATTTTGGCCTTCATCACTCTCATCACCATAATCTGAATTTTCAGCAGTTTTTCAGTGCCTTTCCTAAAGTTGTATATTTTAGTATACAGAACTGAACATGGCACTCTGAGACACAATAGAGTGGTACTATCAGTTCCCTAGTTTTATAAGTTATGCCTCTTTCGACTCCACCTAAGGTCATATTAGATTCTTTCGCTATCAAACATCAACTGTTTGAGTTATGCCTAGGATCAAATATAATTTCTTCCATTTGGCATTTAAATAGTCAACCTATTTTTCTAAGCTTATACCATTCATGAACTCTGTGCTACTACCAAACTGGTAGTCGTACTATTCTTAAAACAACAACAAAAAATAACCCTTATCTTCTATCCTAGAATAAGGCTGGATATAGGTTCCAAAACAGAAGAGCAGCAAGGGTTAGATATTTTGGTTTCAGTGACTTGCCCAGGTCACATCACTAGGAAGTGTCTGAGGCCAAATTTGAACCCAGGACCTCCAGCCTCCAGGCCTAGATCTCAATCCACTGAGCCACATAGCTGTCCCTTTTACTATTCTTGACATGATTCTTCATTGTCTGTGCCTGTAATTTTGCTCAATTGGTCTCCATGCTGAGAATTAATACTTTCTTCAACTCCACCTCTTTAAATCTCACATTTTGTTTAAATCTTAGGTCGGTGCTACCTTCTCTATGTAACCTTTTTTGCCCCCCACTCCAGCTTCTACTACCTTTCTATTAAATTACCTTGTATTTATTTTGCATAAATTCTATATATATAAATATTATATAAACATATTGATAGATGTCCATTATAAATATATACATATATATATATACATACATAATTTAGACCTACCAATAATAACTATGGATATAATTTATAAACAGATAAATGTGTGTATACACATTATCTTTTCATATAGAATAGAAACTTCCTGAAAGAAAGAATTTTTATTTTGTTTTTCAATCCATATTTTATACACTTTTCTTTTTGATCCTTTAATGATGAAGTTTTTATTTTTACATTTGATTAATTTTTTAAATTATAATTTTTAAAGATTACATTTCAAAGTAGTTTTCAATGTTCATTTTCTGATATTTTGTAATCCATGTACTCTCTTCTCCCCCCCCAAGAAGGCAGGTTATATGATTTAGCATGTACATATATTATCATATAATACATATTTCCAACTTCATCATGTTGTGAAAGAAGACTCATATTGCTTACACAAAAGAAAATTTCATGCAGAAAATAAAGACTGGTATGTTTTAATTTACATTCAGACTCTGTTCCTTCTATGTCAGTGGAAATCCCTTTTTTTGTTATGAATCTCTTGGTTTTATCATAGATCCTCTCCTTGTTGATAACAGTGATGTCATTTATGGCTAATCATTATACATTGTTGTTGGTCCTGTGTACATTAATACACTTTTCTTGATTGATCTCACACAATTGATTAAATTCATTTTTAATAAACTACAAATCTAAAACTACTCTACCTCAATCCCAAAACTTTGTCTCACTGTCTATAATGCTCCATCACCATGAACCAAAATGGTGGTAATTTTGCATATGTATTTAAGTTCAAGTTGGAAAGACTAAGGAATCATTCTTCCCCATTGTGCCCACAGAAAGATCTTTTTGTTTAGGGTTAAAGCGGCTGTTCATAAGTGGTAACTCTCTTGAAGTAGGCCATTTGCCTCACACTAGCATTTGAGAAACAATCCCTTGGTATCTTTCTTGGCTTCATGCCAGACCAGAATAGTCTGTCCCTGTTTTTTTTTTTCTTCAGTAAACAATTGTCTTGTATCATTTCATGTTATTTTTTCAGCAAGATGTGTGAACATTTTGTTAAACCAAGTCCCTTGTGGTCACTTCCCATCTCAATTCGTCCTGAAACAGCTGTTTAGATATCCAATCATCATCTCTATAACTGGCCCAGTGGGCTTGTGATATTTTAGGCATGTGTATTTGTTGGCTGTAATATAGGATCTTAAGATATTA
The DNA here is from genome assembly GCF_016433145.1 of Gracilinanus agilis. NCBI lineage: Eukaryota > Metazoa > Chordata > Mammalia > Didelphimorphia > Didelphidae > Gracilinanus > Gracilinanus agilis. The sequence continues at coordinate 160,942,923 of NC_058132.1, forward strand.
GTATTAGATACCTAGATCTAGAAGAATTAGGAGGAACTTCAATGTTCATCTAATTCAACTTTTTTTCACATGTTAAAAAAACCCAAACATTCCATAGGGGTGATGTGATATTTCCAAAGTTCACAAATGAATAAATAAAAATAGGCGAAATCGGAACCTCTAATCTCAAATCCAGTACATAGCAAAATTCTTCTTGTTCTTACAAGACTGCCTTGCCAATCAAGGTTAATTATAAGGATATCCAAGTACAATATTGGGTGAACCAATTAATCAATTAAGAAGCATTTATCACATCTATTTTTTAAATTTTTATTTAACTAATTAATTTAGAATATTTTCCCATGGTTACATGATTCATGTTCTTTCCCTCCCAACCTCCTTCCCTCCTCCTGTAGCCAATACTCAGTTCAACTGAGTTTTAGAAGTATCATTGATCAAGGCCTATTTCCATATTATTAATATTTGCAATAGCGAGATCATTTTGAGTCTATATCCCCAATCATATCGCCATTGACTCATGTGATCAGGCAGTTTTTTTTTTTCTTGTTTGTTCCTAATCCCACAATTCTTTCTCTGGATGTGAATAGCGTTCTTTCTCATAAATCCCTCAGAACTCTCCCAGATCATTGCATTGTTACTAGTAGAAAAGTCCATTACATTTGATTGTGCCAGAGTGTATCAATCTCTGTGTACAAAGTTCTCCTGGTTCTGCTCTTTTCAATCTGCATCAATTCCTGGAGGTTGTTCCAGTTCACATGGAATTCCTCCAGTTCATTATTCATTTTAGCACAATAGTATTCCAAGACAACAGATATCACAATTTGTTCAGCCATTCCCCAATCAAAGGACATTCCCTCATTTTCCAATTTTCCCCCTGCTGAAAAGTTGCTAGTGCAGGCTTGAGACTCCTATGTTGGGGGAAGGGGTATAGCGGCTACTGAGAGGCATGAGGTCAGCTACTTAACTTCTCACCTTCTGAAGCAGGAACCTCTGGGAATCCACAATGGTCAGGGGCAACAGTAAGGAGAGCTTGTGGTGAGGGCACAGGGCAAGCAGAGACCCTGCTACCCCAAACTGGTGTGGGTGTGTTGGGTAGGTCCCCAACAATGGGAAAACTCCCTACCTTGAATCAAAAGCTATTTGAGAAAATTGAGAATTTTTTTCCAACTTCAGTGATTACCAGAAATGTAAGATTAAAATTAATATCCAATAAATCCAAATATTGTATTTTATAAGATTTATTAATAATCACTTAAAGTAGAGGAAATAGAAAGAACTTGAGAAAAGAGAAGTTTCCCCAACCACAATTAGTGGGAGAAGAGAGAAGAGAGGATCAAGGCTACAGAAACTTTATCTCTAAAATGTAAGGATGTAAGGTGAGGACTAAAGTGGGATTCTGAGAAATGAAGTCCTGGGGTACAAAATTCCAGTTTCCCACATACCCATGATCTTCCCTTCTGTCTTTTAGCCAGTACATTATTGTTTTGATGACTGCTGCTTTATAGTACAGTTTAATATCTGATATTTCTAGGCCCCCATCTTTCACATTTTTTTCATTATTTCCCTTGATATTCTTGATCTTTTGTTCTTTCAAATGAATTTTGATATAATTTATTCTAATTCAATAAAAAATGTTTCTTGGTAGTTTGATAGGTATGGCACTGAATAAGTAAATTAATTTGGGTAGGATTGTCATATTTATCATGTTAGCTCATCCTACCCATAAGCCATTAATGTTTTTCCAATTATTTAGATCTAGTTTTAATCGTATGGAAAATGTTTTGTAGTTGTGTTCATATAGTTCCTGTGTTTGTCTTGGCAAATAGATTCCTAAATATTTTATATTGTCTAGGGTGATTTTAAATGGAATTTCTCTTTCTAACTCTTGCTTCTGCGTTGTGTTGGAAATATATAGAAATGCTGATGATTTATGTGGGTTTATTTTGTATCCCACAACATTATTAAGTTGTTAATTATTTCTACTAGCTTCTTAGCTGATTCTCTAGGATTCTTTAAGTAGATCATCATATCATTTGCAAACAGTGATAGTTTAGTGTGACCATTGCCTATTCTAATTCATACCCATTGCAGATGATACTTGCTGATAGTTTTAGATATATACTGTTTGTTATTTTAAGAAAAGCCCCATCTACTTCTATACTTTCTAGTGCTTTCAATAGGAATGAGTGTCGTATTTTGTCAAAGGCTTTTTCTGCATCTATCGAGAGAATCATGTGATTCTTGTTGGTTTGGTTGTTGATATTGTCAATTATGTGGATGCTTTTCCTAATATTAAACCATCCTTGCATTCCTGCTATAAATCCCACCTATCCATAGTGGATTATTCTCATGATCACTTGCTGGAGTCTTTTTGCTAGCATTTTGTTTAAGATTTTTGCACCTATATTCATTAGGGAGATTGATCTATAATTTTCTTTCTCTGTTTTTTGTCTGCCTGGCTTTGCAATCAGTATATTTCTTACCTCTTTCTTATTCATTTTTGGTTTGATTTATCTAGATGTAATAGAGGAAGGTTCAGGTCTCCCAATAGTATAGTTTTACTATCTATTTCCTCCTTAAGCTCCAATAGTTTCTCCTTTAAAAATCTAGATGCTATAACATTTGGTGCATACATCTTGAGTACTGATGTTTCCTCATTGTCTTTACTGCCTTTTATCAGGATGGAATTACCTTCCCTATATCTTTTAATCTGAACACTTTTTACTTTGTCTTTTTCAGATATCATGATTGCTACTCCTGCCTTCTTTTTCTCAGTTGAAGCCCAATAGATTTTGCTCCAGACTCTTAACTTTACCCTGTGTATGTCTATCTGTCTCATGTGTGTTTCTTGTCAACAACAGAAGGTAAGATTTTTATTTCTTATCCACTCTGCTATCTGCTTCCATTTTATGGGTGAGTTCATCCCATTCACATTCAGAGTTCTGATTGCCACCTATTTATTCCCATAATTTTGGTTTCCTCCCCTAGTCTTGCCCTTTCTTTAACTATTTCCTTCTATACCGGTGTTATGTTTCTATACCATGTATGCACTTATTCCCCACCTTTATTTTACTTTTCTTCCCATCCCCTCCCTTCTTATTTCTCTCTTATTTTTCTTTAAGATATGGATGTGGTGGCATAGTGATTAGCTAATTGCTTAAGGCAGTGATGGGCAAAGTAGGGCCTGGATCTGGCCCACGGGGAATATTTTGCACATCACTGCCCTAGTGGATTTAGCTGCTCTTCCCTCTCAGAATTTATTCCACTGAGAGTAAGGTTTAAACATTACCTATTACCACTCTCTTCTTCTCCTTCTTATAATAGTATTCTTCCTCTTTCCCTCCCATGTGCCTCTTTTTGTGGTATTAATTATCCTATTTTCTTCTTTCTTCAAGTTTCTTGTTGTCATCTTATATTCCCATTCCCATAGCCCCCTTTTTTAACATCTTAAACCACTTAGTACCCCAAATTCTACCTTTGAAAAATTCTTCTATCTACTATGATCATGAAAATAATTTTTGAGAGTTATGAATATCCTTTTTCTATACAGGAATATAAAAGATTTCATCTTATTGAAGCCCTTTAAAAAAGAATTTTTCCCTGTCTTTCTTGTTTACCTTTTCATGTTTCTCTTGAATTTTGGATTTGGACATCAACTTTTCCATTACTTCTGGTCTTTTCTTTAGGAATACTTGGAAATCTTCTATTTTGTTAAATGTTCATACTTTCCCCTGGAAGTATATAGTCAACTTTGCAGGCTAGGTGATTCTTGGTTGTAGAACCAATTTTCTTGCCCTTCTGAATATCATGTTCTATGTCGTGAGGTCCTTTAGGATGAAGGCTGCCAGATCCTGTGTAATCCTGATTGGTGCTCCTTGATATCTGAATTGTCACTTTCTGGCTTCCTACAATATTTTCTCCTTAGCTTAGAAGTTCTTGAATTTGGAGATTTCATTCCTTAGGGTTATCTTTTGAGGATTTAATGTAGAAGGTGATCTATAGACTCTTCCAATGTCCATTTTGCCCTCTTTTTCAAGAATATCAGGGTTGTTTCCTTGGATAATTTCTTGTAGTATGATGTGAAGGCCTCTATTTTTTTCCAGATTTTCCAGTAGAGCAATGATTCTCAAATTGTCTCTCCTAGATCTGTTCTTCATGTCTGTTGTCTTCTTGATGTGATATTTCATACTTCCTTTTACTTTGTCATTCTTTTGACTTTGCCTCATTAATTCTTGCTCTTTTGTGAGATCATTAGCTTCTACTTGCCCAATTTTAGTCTTTAAAGGCTTGTTTTTAATCTATTATCTTTTGATTTTCCTTTTTAGGTTTGGTCTATCCTGCTTTTCATTGCTCCTAACAGGTCAATTCTGATCTCCAATTTGCTTATCATTTTGTGTGATTTCTGGGCTTTTTTCCAAGTAGGAGGTTCTATCTTTTAAATTATTATTTTCTTTTCTAATTACTTACATTTCTATTTCACACTTTTCTTGCCAAATTTCTTCTATCTTTCTTACTTGCTTCTTGGATTCCTTTTTGAGTTCCTTGAGAAGTTGTGATCAATTTCCATTATTTTTGAAAGTTTGGATATCTTTGCTTGTTTGTTGCTCTCTGCTGTCATTTCTGTACTCTGCTGGTTTTCTCCATAGAAGTTATCCAGTGTCAGAGGATTTTTTCTAAATTTTTTTGGTAGTTGTAGATTGTAATTCTTGGGTGTTGGTGGCATAGCTCTGTTATTTTTTCTTCCCTTCCCAGTCATAATTCTGAGTGAGGAGGGCTGGCAGCTTTCTGTGTATCAAGCTACAGAAAAGTATTTTTCCCTGAGGTTATTTTTCTAGTCTCCTCTGTATCTTCTGTGGGAAGCTCCCCTCTGCCCTATCTCTGTGTTCAAGCTCCACATTCCTTAGCCTTGGGTCCCAAGTCTCATTGCCCTTGGGGGTAAGTCTGTGGTACACTCAGCCAGCCCCCAAGAATCTAGAGATTGACCCAGCACTCACTCTGACTCTGACACAGTAGGTGGAGTGGGGGAGCATTGATCAGCTTGTGCTTTTATAGGTGTAATTTTACCCCCTTATAGCATGGAATTGCCCAAATCCTGCCTACCTTCAAGGCTGCACCTTACAGTAGTGCCCTTTCACTCATCTGATTTTGATTTTTGTCCTTTTGGGGAATTTTATATTGATCAGTTGTAAGAAGAAGAAGACCCTTGCTTCTACTCTGAGGTGATCTTATCCAGGAAGACCATTGATCTATTTTCTGTTAGGGATAGTGCTAGGTATTAGGGATACAAATTAAAAAAATAAAAGTTGTGGAGAGACAGTTTGTATGAAAAGATCTTATGTGTTTTAATGAATTGCAAGGACAATGAGCATCAACAGAACAACAGAGATACATTGCTGTGACATGCTGAGGTAATCACAGTTTTGAAGAAATATAGTACACACAAAAAAAGAGGAATGGCATTGTCCATTACTGTGTTTCTGGGAGCCAGAAGATCAATTATCCAAAAGATGATGATATAGATTGAAAATATGTGATATGACTATTATTTGGAGCAAGTGGAAAAAACAGGGGGGTACAAAAATCTGTGTTTTCAAATTTTTGAGGTGCTTTTCAATGGAAAAGTTTTAAGTTTATCCTAAATGACTCCATATATAAGAAATTCTAGAAGGACAAATTTGTTGAAAATATAACACAAATTTTTAAAAAATTAAATCAATCTAAAAATGGAAATGTTGTCTTTTGAGACATTAAGTTTCTTATTATTGGAGGTATTCAAATAGGCATTCTTACTTGCCTATGACATATTAAACTTTCACATATTCAGTAGGGAATTTGGGTACAAATGAATTTTGAATTTCTTTTTTTTCAATTCTATGATCTCATAATCACTTTTCAACTGCGTCAGAGAATTCAACCCCCCCACACCCCAACCCAGCTTATCTCTATAAAATGTATACATCTCTTGGAAAATATACCTCCTAGCAGTTATCTAGGAAAGACATTCAAAACAAACAAACATGTAAGTCACTTTTCATTGATTTATTAAAATAAGACAGAGTTCCACTCTATAAGCCAAGATTAGAGCCAGGGTGCACTTGATCAAATTATCATTTTATTCATTCAATTGACTTCTTTGGAATTCACAGGTTTAAGTCCTAGGATATCTTAATCCTGGAGAATGCATAAGTACAAGATGTCACCCCCCTACCTGGGAATTTTTCATACTTAATTCAATCCTTTTAACTGAAAATTTTGAACCAAAATTAAAGTGTAAAAATGTCCTCAGTATGAGAAAATTTTCCTTGGATGCTATTTAGGTTCATGTTAGATGTCTGACATTTCTTTTCTCATATCCTCTCTAAAAACAAAAGATTATATTTGTTGCTTATGAGATTGGTGATCCTTAGAGTGAAAACTAAGGTCATCTAGGTGGCATAGTAGAGAGAATGCCAGCCCTGGAGTCAGGAAGACTTATCTTCCTGTGTTCAAATATGGCCTCAGACACTTACTAGCTATATGATCCCGGCCTAGGTCCCCATTGCCTCAGTTTCCTCAACTGTAAAATGAGCTGGAGAAAGAAAATGCATACTACTCCAACAGCTTTGCCAAGAAAATCTCAAATGGTATCTTGAAGAGTTGAATAAGACTGGAAAAAAAAGAACTTGGAGAAGAAACTGGGGCACTTTGTAGATATATAGATATTACTGAAAGTTCTTTTAGTTATTAGGAATGTGACATGTTTTATATTCCATTAAGACTAGGATTGGTGTTTTAATAGTATCAGACTAGGTATATAGTCCACTGACTTGCATTCTAGAAGAAAAGAGGCTAACTTAAAGAGGATGCATAGTGTGGAGTCCTACATTCAGAGTGAGATGTCTTTTCATCTTCTGTGTCTTCCTTTAGTGAGTCATTTCCTTGTTTAGGATTTCAGTTTTCTCATCTGTTAAATTCTGAATAAACATCTGCTAAATGCTAATTGAAAAGAGGGAGGACTGGGCTACATGATACCAAGTGTCTCTTCTGGATCAAAATCTTATATTCTTGTTGAGGCACTTAAATTTTACCAACCCCTCCTGCCACAGTTTTTTTTTCTTTTTTTCTTTCTAGAGAGGTTTCCTGACTCTCTATTCTGACTCTAAGACTGTGATAATTTGAAGAATAAGGAAGAATTTGAAAAGGCACTGGATCTTAAAGCCGTAAAGGTCTAGAAGTCACAAAGTCACATTCTTCCATCTCTTTTGGAAGGAAAACACATCTAAACCAATCTGAGAAAAAGAGAAAGAATTCCCTAGATCAGATATAAATAAATATAGCTTATAGGACCCCTTATGGTTTATCTCAATGTTGTACAACTTTATTCTGATTCTATCTTTTTATTGAAGGAAGACTAACAACTTCAATAACCTCATAGCTTTTTCCAGCTGCCAATAAATTATCAATTAAATAATTATTCTAAATAGATGTCTAATATAAGGCTTTTATACTAAATAACAAGAGAGTGAGAAGACAAGAAGGCCTTTTCTTTTCTTTTTCTCTCCTTTCTTATTCTATTTGTATCTGTCTTCTTTCGGTCTCCTTGTCTATCTTCTCCCCTCTTCTACATTCAAGGGAATTCTGAAATCTCCTCAAACACCTTATGTAACCTACTATTCTTAGTATTACCTCAACTTTCCCATACTGTTGCTTAAAGAAAAATAAAGTCTAATAAAGAATCATGCTATCACAGAATTTTAGGCCTTTCCCAAACATCCTGAATCTTATTTGAAAGGAAATGCATTGACCTTCTAGTCCCACTTGGATTGTAATGATCCTCTATTATAGAATACCCACCAAGTTTTCATCTGTCTTCTGCTTGAAGATTTCCCA